>NW_027449800.1:0-65000 GCF_964194025.1 Convolutriloba macropyga
TTGGTTTCATCTCCTGCAGCTCTGCCTTCAACTCAGACAGTTCAGTCTCAGCTAGAGCCTTCTCTTGTCTGAGTTGATCAACTTCTGATCTCAGTTCATTTAGTTCACTCTCGAACATCTCCCTCACTTGGCTCCTCTCGTGGTGCACCGTCTCCTGACTCCGCGAGATCTTAATCTAAACATATCTCACAATTTAAACTTTCCTCGCTAACAATGGCAATAAATTCTGTCACTGAAAGGTACACTTTTCATTGAAATGTTAACAGAAGCAATTTCTGCCCTTCAATGTCTGACTAACGGATTTAAACCGATCCACAGCTTTTTCTGACTCTAATGTCAAAAGGATTTTGCTGTGTCAACAATATCTCTGGATTTACTAAGAACTACTCAGAACATATTTCATAAAAATGAATAACGTGGCAGCCATTCAAAATTTTGGAACCCTAATAACTTTATGCAAGTTTACCTTTAAGCAAGTTCTCGTCAAACTAAACTAGAAAGCGTGTAGTCTTACCCTGAGTGTTTCATTCTCGGTCTCCAGTCGTCGGACAACATCAATGTAGTGTGCCAATCTGTTGTTCTCGCCCTGGATCTGCAACCTCTCTTTCATTCGCACCTCCCTCGCGGGACTCAGGGGAGACCGGCTGCGGTAATGCTGACTCTCACCTCCAACTGAACCACCTGAGCTCTGAAGACAAAATTCAGCCAAGAACTTAGTTAAAATTTAACATTATGTCAATTTCAACTGTTTGTTGTTCAATAATCACTTTGAATAGGTTATGTATATCAGATGCCTAAAAATGCATCTCAGCGGCAAAAAAGTGTAAAGATGTAAATTTACAAATAAACAAGAGCTTTCGAAATGATAACAACTTTATTCATTTCTAATCCAACTATCATCCTAAACTCAGTTTATTCTGATTTCGGCTTGCCAGATAATTTTAGCAGCCGTCATGATTTATTAACAATAACTGGGGATATAATTCTACATGAGAAAGAACCCATATTAACCAACAACCCATTCAAAATTTGAGTGGTTTTTTTGGGAGCCTCTCCCATGGCACACAAAATGGTTTGATAACTAACTACTAGTCAATAAATACCTCAATGGTGTCTCTTCGTGTGACTGATCTGCGCGTGGCAGTCTGCTTTGGGGTTGTGGCACTCATCTTCCGATCCGATAGTTGAGAGGAAATAATGCTGTGTTAAGATAATTTAGATAAATATCGCCTGAGGATTGTCGATTGGTGTGTCCAAAACAGCGTTTGTTCCCGTCAATAAACCGTGTTCACGCAAGCAAACGCTTTCAATCACAACAGTTCTCTAAAAAATTAAGACAATGCAATCGGTCGTTAATTTGACTTCTCATACCAATGATGGTGATATAAAAACTAAGGCTATTGCCTCTTTATAACCCTTCATAAAAATTACAAAGCCTAAGATCGCTTTGACCTCTTCTTTTTAAGTTTGCAATAGGATCTAATCTGTGCGCAGCAACCCCCCCCCCCCCCCGGGTGATATATACAACCCATTTAAAACATAGAAACTGTGTTGCTCTATGGAGCGCCGTGCAAAAAATACAGCCGTTGAGGATGGATTGTGTGCGTTAGTGGGGCGGGCATGTGTAATAAAATATTTTCATACCATGAAATACCCCCTTTCCATTTGTGCCCCCCCATCATGGTAAACATACCATAATGACGGGACTATAATTTTTTTGGTGTGGGGAGGGGGGGGGGGGCAATAATGGGAAAGACCCAAAACTTTTTCAGCATTTCACCTACCGCCATTATTCTCCCACCCCTACACGCAACTTTCCGCTAAATATTCTAAAATGAGAAACAAGTGCTGTAAATTTTCAGGTTTGCGGCTATAATGAGGAAAGAGTCCTTCTCCAGAAAACTTTGAATCGATACCACATTTAACTAACCGATTTCCTGACACCATAAATAACAAATGAACGACAATAGAGAAGTGAATTCCCGCACAAAACCTAACTTTTCTCCTGGAAAAGAAAGTCACCACAGTAATGAACCTCGAACGTCAATAATTGCAAAAAGTTTATTCTCTTTGTTTCACACTCCCTTTAAGTTAATTAATAACCCCCCTATGAACCAAATATCAGGAAATAGATGACATCTTTCTGTCGCATGAAACTATGAAGTTTTCTGTAAAAGCATACCTGGAAAATATGGTACCAAAAACCTATGTACAATCGGCTATTCTTGGCCAAGTCAATAGTTTTGTATATTCGAAAATGAGACAATGTTTACGCCGAAAAAAAAGAGTGGTCAACCAAACCCAGCCGAGTTCCAAAAAAACAGTCGCAATTGATTCCCGTGATGCCGGTTGGAATTAAAACAAACGGATCTATTCTGTTCCCCCCCCAGCTTAGTGAGCACCACTTTTTCATGACCCCCAGGCGCACGTGCTATTTTCTTACATAGTAACGTGCTATATAACAACATATAATTTGCAACTGGGGGTAATAAAAAACACTGGGGGGCCGAAACAGAATAGATCCAAACAAACATAAAAAACGAAAAATAGAATTGGCTGTCTGCTAGCAAAAAGACTGGTTAGTCGATTTCTAACTCGTTACTTTGATTAGTATCAATCTTTTCCGTTTGCCCCCCCCCCCCCCCCAACTTACTGAGTGCATAATAGCATAATATTTGCGCCCCCCAGATGCACGTGCAATATTTTCACACAATGATTTACTCTGTAATGGCACGTGCTCTGCAACTGCCGGATGCATAACGCATCAATCAAGCACTGAGAACACCGCAATAACAACCTAGCGCCAATGTTCTCCGCGAAACTCATCCAAATGAAGCCGGGGTGACTTAAATAGATTCAGAACCGCCCTTCCTAACATAAAATTGTCTCCTCAAAACATCACTGGTGAATCGCACATTTAGAGACTGGTAACGCGTAAGGCTTTAAAAGAGCTGCTCATCAACTTAATGCCCTCCGGTCGCTACCAGGACTAATCCAATTGCTAAAAATTTGGTTTGAGGGTAATGAATAAGTCAACAGATTACCTCAACTTCACTTAAAGCAGAGAACATACATCAAAAACGGAACGAAAGCTGAAATGAATCGATTTTAATCAGCTACTAAAAACAAAATTTAATTCATTGACAAAATACTGATCATCAGAGAGTAAAAATGACAAAATAGTAAAAAGAAACGCTAATTGCGAGAAAAATGAGGCAACGTTGCTTAAACTTAATGTTGCTCAAATGTTCAAATTGCAATACCGAAAACAAAACCTACGCGACAGATACAGACTAACAAGAAACAAAGATGTCTTATCAGTGTCAAATGAAAAGACAACATTTAAAATAGTGTTTTTTGAAAACGTTAAATATAATCATATAAAACGCCAAACTCCGAAAACAAAGTCAAAGCCCGTTAAAAGTTTGAACAACCTATGCTGCACCTTAGTAAAACCATTTTGGCAACAATTGAGCTTACACTAAGAAAACGACTAGAAAACGCCGCATCTGCCACAAAAAATTTAACAAAGCATTTTTTATAACTACTTTTTAATGCTCTTCCTCAAAAATCAAGTTTTCGAGCAGTTCGCTATCTTTGATTGTAATGCAATTTATTTCAATCCACTGCAGTCTCTTCTCTTCGTCATCTCATTAGCTCAACAAGAATAGCCAACATTATGGCTTGTCAGTCGGCATTACGGCGTTCTCATAAATTTTAATGTTGATGTTCTACCGATACCGTTAAAAATTTTTAGCGTTCAAACAGCTTGAAAATTTAATCTTTCAATTCAAAATCTTTTAAAAGTAACAAACATCTTGCTAGTGCAATTTGCCTCGTTTGTACTAAAATCACATGAACAGTGGAAATGCGCAACTATCAGAAAGATTTCAAGATCCCTGAATGCAGACACAAGGCCAAAGCTGAAAACAGAAGAGAAAAAAGTGAAACATCAAAATGTTTACTTTCCAAAAAACTCCTACCCACTCTCGACTTTTCAGATAACAGATATACTGTTTTTCTCGTATATTAGACGACTCAGATCCAATAAAATTGTCATCAGCAACTAAGCAGTCAGTCACTATATTAACTTAAATGAAACTCGTTCGGATATATTGCTCACACGAGAGAACGTCAAAAAGGTACACCAAAAAGCTGATATTGGTTAGGAAATTGAGAAGAAACTAGGCAAAGTCTTTTAAGCTAACTGCTCCACAGTTGTTGACGTTGATGACAATAGAAAAGAAACATTTTTACCGGCATACACCGGCTAGAAAAAATATCCCTATTCAGTGTTATTTGAAGAGAAAATTTTTTTCGAAAAAATTCTTTCATAGAACGTTAAAATTAACTAAAACTGCCCACCACTAGTGTTTGACACAACCCCGTAAAAGTTTTCAAAACCTATGATGTACCGTAGTGAAACAATTTTGATAAGAGTTACTGAGTTAACACTAAGATAAATGCTCTTTCAATTAATTTCATCTTTGCATTTGGAACCAGCCAGACGAAATGGGAAATTTTCGCTAACTAATGCAAGGACTGCAATAAAACCAAGCGACCAGAAAATAGAAGACGAAATAATTGCCAACTAGAATAGGGTGCTCACTTTCCAAAAAGTACTCTTATGCAACCTGCAAATTTGGTTCTTTTCCCATATAAGAGTTGCCTTTATTAGAATAATCCTGTCTCATAAAAAAATTTAAAAGACAGCTGGCAGCTTGCCAGGAAAAAACCTACAATAATTCTGCCGAACAGCAGACGAAGAAAATTGAGGAAAGCAATTCGCGCATAGAAGGGAATTTCCATTAGCAGAGACGTCCTATTGATTTTGCATAACTACGGTTATAACTTGTGTTACTTCGACTAGCCGCCTTTCATACTTTCACCTTTCCAACAAAACTGTAAGCGGTAATCAGAGAAGTAGTGAATATGACAAAAAACAAATATTTTTTGAAAGAAATGAAAAAAACAGTAACAAATGAGTTGCTTAATTTATTACCAACCGTTAAAAATGAAAAAAACCTTCGTTACCTCTGCACATCAACCAGAGATTCCTGCTCAGTCTGATTTGAACAGGGAACATTTAAAGCAAGCGCTTTTAAAAAACGTCCAAATCAAGAATACAAACTGACAAACTACGAAAAAAAGGAAGCTCCTTAACACTTTCAAAATCCTATGCCGTTATTTAGTAGAGCCATTTTGTTAGCAGCACTTCACAAAACAGTAAGAAACCGCATCTAAAAGCCGAATTGTCACACACACTGTGTCATACATCGCAATGTTGTAAACTCTTTTTGTAGCTATCCCATAAGTTTTTGAGTAGTTGGACTTCCTGAAATGCGCAAATCCTCTTTAACTGCTGCAGTCTATTCTCTTCGTCATCATTAGCTCAACGATATTAGCTAGCATTATGGCTTTCCAGTCGGCATTAACGCGTTCTCATAAATTTTAATGTTGATGTTCTACCGATACAGTTGAAAATTTTCAGCGTACAAACAGCTTGAAAAACTATTCATTAAATTCAATTTCTCTTGAAAATTTAAACGCAAATATCTTGCTAGTTTAAATTGCCTCGTTTATACTAGAATCACATGAACAGTGGAAATGCGAAAGATTTCAGAAAGATTTTAAGATCCTTGAATGCGGAGACAATGGTTAAGCTGAAAACAGAAGAGAAAAAAACTTCGAAACGTTTTTTTCTCCAAAAAACTATCTACACCCGACTTCTCTGATAACAGATATACTGTTTTTCTCATATATTAGATGACTCAGATCCAATAAAATTGTCATCAGCAACCAAGCAGTCAGTCACTATATTAACTTAAATGAAACGCATTGGTATAGTTTGATCATAGGAGTGTGAGAACGTCTATATGGTACAAAAAAACTGATATCAGTGAAGAAATTGAGAAGAAAATAGGCAAAGTCGTTTAAACTAACTGCTGCGTAGTTGTTAACATTGACAACATTAGAAAAGAAACCTTTTTTTACCGGCATACATCGACTAGAAAAAAGATCCCTGTTCATTGTTATTTGAACAAAAAAAAATTTTAAAAAATGCTTTTACAGAACATTAAAATCAACAAAAACTACCAACAACTAAAGTTCGACACAACCCCGTAAATATTTTTAAAGCCTATTAGGCCCCTTAGTGAAACCATTTCTGATAAGAGTTACTGAGTTAACACTAAGATAATTGCTTCAAAATGCCGCAATTGGAAAAGGGTTTTTGTGTAGGGAATTTTTTTTCCACATCTACATCACTCTCCCGCAAAAAGTACGGTTCTCCAGTCACAAAATTTTCTCACAAAGGTAAGGTTCTCCAGTTACTCTTCTGTCATAAATTCTGAGACGCAACCAAATTCTTTGCTGGCCGAAATTACGGCAGTTCATAAACTTATATTTGAAGGTTTTCACAAAGCCGTTATACTAAAAAAATTCATAAAACTTTAGAAATGCGTATTATTTTAATTCCGATACCTTGCTCTTTCAATTCATTTCATCTTTGCATTTAGAACGACTGGCCAGATGAGAAGCGAAATTTCTACCACTTAAGGCAAAGACTGCAATAAAGTTAAGCGGGCAGAAAATAGAAGACAAAATCCTTGCAAACTAGAATAGGGTGTTCATTTTCCAACAAGCACTCTAATGCAACGTGGAATTTTGGTTCTTTTCCCATATATGAGTTGCCTTTATCAGAATAATCCTGTCTCATAAAAAAATTTAAAAGACAGCTGGCAGCTTGCCAGGAAAAAACCTACAATAATTCTGCCGAACAGCAGTAGCCAAATTAGAGCAAAAAAAATCGCGCGAAGAAAGGAATTTCCATTAATTTAGGCTAAAAGCAGAGATGTCCTATTCAGATTTTGTGTAACTACTGTTATAATTTGTGTTAGTTCTACTGGTTGCCTTTTCACCGTTTATCAGGGGATAGATCCTAAGTTGACCATAAATTCTTTAATTAGAATAAGCATAAATAGTAATCAGAAATCACAGAAGCAGTGAATAAGACAAAAACGAATATTTTTGAAATAAACGAAAATACAGTGAGAAATGAGTTGCTTAATTTATTACCAACCGTTAAAATTGGAACAAAAAAAACCTTCGTTACCTCTGCACATCAATCAAAGATTCCTGCTCAGTGTCATTCGAAAAGGAATTATTTAAAACAAGCGCTTCTAAAAACGTCAAAATCAAGCATACAAAACGACAAACTACGAAAAAAGGAAGCTCCTTAACTCTTTCAACATCCTATGCCGTTACTAAGTAAAACCATTTTGATACAAGGACTTCAGAAAACAGAATGAAATCGCTTCTAAATGCCGCATTATCACACACACATTGTTTCACACATCGCAATTATGTTACTTCTTTTTGTAGATCTCCCATAAAAGCTTTTGAGTAATTGTACTTCCTCAAATATGCTCCGCTTAAACTGCTGCAGTCTATTCTCTTCATCGACTTATTACAATAGGATTCTTTGTTAGCCGGCAATACGGGTTTCCATAAACTCAGATTTCGAAGTTTAAACGATACCGTTAAATTAAAAAAAAAATAAGAGTTATACCAGAAATTGCGGAACCTTTATTTTCAGCAATTCCAGAATAAAAGTTATTATTCACGCAAATAAACCCAAAAATTCGATCTAATAAGAGTGAAAAAACGTCTCTCTAATTAAAACTGCATGAATCACAGAACAAAAAGCAGATTTGAACTTGGCCGTGACGACTTCTGGTATGGCCAAACCAGACATGGAGACAACAAAATCCATTACTTAACAATGTTTCTCAACTCCTTTTAAAAACCTGCTTAGGTTCAGAAGGTTTAACTTCTTTGAATAAAACCAATAGTCAAGCCAAACCAACGTTCGATTTTTATGCCCTCTTCATTTTTTTTGATTTTTGAAGCATCTCTTTAAAGAACAGTAATCTGACGCCAAAAAGTTGATTGAGTTGCTCTCAAACTATACGTTTGCACAGTTCTATAGCGCACCATATACAGAGAGATAAGTACTGGCCTGAATATCTTGAAGCCAAAGTCTTGAGTAAAAACAGTGAACCAAATTTAAATGACGAAACAGTAGTGCGGGATATCAAGTTTCTTTGATACCTTGATATTAAAATACTTTGATAATTTTATTTTCCATATTTTGTATCAGCAAATCAAATAGGATCTGCAAATTAACTAATTCAAACTTATTTCATCAGCCAATTTGATATCAATTGTTGTTTTGCGACTAATAAATTAAAAAAAAAGATAGCGTCTGATTTCCATAGCATAACAACACGAACCTAACCAGGAACCAGATAAAAGCGTTTCTGGAGGGGGGTTAGACTGCTAGGCAGGGGTTCTTAGCAGGCGCTGGGGGATCAGATTCGTAGGGGGTTAGATAGAGGTAGGGGTTAACATTCTCAGATTAACATTTTGACATTGAATCATACCATCATTTCAATCAAACCATCATACACATTGGTCTAAACGACAATTAAAGTCCAATATTTTCAAATTTGTGAAGTAACGTTCTCAATCCAAAGCCAAATCAAGAACAAATTTGCTTCAGATAAATATAGCCGATAGAATACCGGAAACAACTCCAAGAGTCATGCAATAATCTTATCGTGCAACTAACACCCAAATAAAAAAAACAAACGAAAATGCCGACATCAATAGTTTAGGGGTGTGGGTAGGTGGGGCGTTGGAATAGAAAAGGTTAGTCGAGTTCCAGGTAAGTTTGGGATAGGTAAGTTGGGTAAATTTAGGGGTGTGGGTAGGTGAGGGCGAAGGGGGAAAAGTTAGTCGAGACGGGGCGGGGACTGGTCGTTATGGGGCAAGGCGTTGGGGTAGGTAGGTGGGAGATAGGTGTATAGCTAGGGTAGGTCAGGGCTGGTAGGTAGGTGATGGGTAGTTAGGTAGGATGTGTTGAATTTGAATAGGGAAAGGGGTATCATAGGAAGAAACTTCTCAAAATAACACACCGATCGTTTATAACACCGTTAGTTCATAATTATCATATATTGCAAACTAAGCTACTGTACAAAGTCGAAATCAGAATTCAATGATGAAAAACAAAAGGTCAGAGATCAGGAAAAAAATTGCTTCAGCTTAAAATAACTATAAATACCAATACTCTTCTTCGAGCCGTATAAACCTGTAGAACACTAATACTCCCCACTGAGTCGTAAAATCTTTAGAACATCATTACTCCTCTTCGCGTTGTAAAAACCAAGTGAAAGCCAGATAATTCGCTATCGCAGTTATTCAAATTTTAGAAAAATGGGGATTGCCGATCTCCAAACAACCAAAGAATGAACACCAGTCCCACTAGTAGGCGCGTTGTGGGAGAAAAAGCTGGTCCAGATGGGGTTGCGACCGGTTTGAGTGATTTTTATGGGGCATGGGGGGCGGGGTAAGCAGGTGAGAGATAGGTATTTAGCTGGGGGAGAGACGTATTTTGGGAGTAGGTAGGTTGCGAGAGGTTTGCTAGGTATGTATATGGGGGTTGGTGGTATGGGATGCGCAGTGAGGAAACTTCGATCTTGAAAATTCATGGTAATGAGATACCTTCAACATTAATAAGGATCTGACAAAGGGGGCATCAAAAACATAAAGGCTCATGTACAAGCAAAAAATAATGAAAGCTCGTCGATCATTGAATTGCTCAAAAGCAAATAAGTGTTTCGTTCAACCTTTAGTCAAAAGTTTAATTTAATTAAGTCCAGGCATGTTTTGTCGATTTTTCTTAATGGGTACCCGGCCTGGTTTCTTCAGACTTCTGATCTACGAGGATAAACTGAACACAATATCCATGGCCTGCAAAGGTGCTCTGGCTACAATGACTACTTCTCCCTGCTAAAACTATCAAGCTCGGCCGATTTGCTATCAACTTATCGAGCGTGACAAGTCTTTTTATTGCAATCTTAAACAAAGAGAAATGCATATCTTTCGACAGGTCTTTGATGTTTGACTCAAAGGTCTTAAAACAACGAACAATCGCTATTGAACATCTGGCACTCACACGAGCTAAAAACAGATGCCAGAAAACTTTGATATCATAAATGACGCCGCGAATTTCTGAAAGACAGCATCAGCTTTCTCGTGGACAATAACGATTCAAAGACCGCAGCACAGAAACTCTCTTTAACGATGAGAAACAATACATACAATTTTATCAGACACATGGTACCTTAGATGTTGTTATTGTAAATCTTCAATTTCTGTTGAATTCTAACATCTATTTTTCTGGCTATTTTTGCTAATTTGATCATTTATTTTTCTACCAATTTAACATTTTTTGAACGCTCCTACGGTAACTAAAGTCTTATATTACTTCTAATACTACTACTCAAAACTACATGAATCAATGAACAAAAAGCAGATTTGAAGTGAGCGGTGACGTCATATGGTATAGCCACACCAGATATCTTGACTAAAATCTCGAGGAGATTAAAAATACCACCGCTTACATTTTAGACAATACTATTTTTCGACTCCTCTTAAAAAGCTGCTCAGCTTAAGAAGATTTAACTTTTAGAACACAGTCGGGTTTTTCAATAGTCAAGCCAACCCAACGGTTGAGTTTTTCTCTCTTCCTTTTTTTGAAGCATTTCTCTATGTAATCTGACGCCAAAATTTCATTCAATTGCTATCGCAAATAAATAGTTGTACAGTTCTAGTGTCACCACACATCAGGAGATGAGATAACGGCCGGCCTGAATGTGCTTGACCTTAAGTTGAAGCAAAAATGGTGAACAAAACTCAAATAACGAAACAATTTTCCAGGGCAAAATACCTTGATAAATTTACTTTCCAAAATTGGTTCCCACTGGACTGCAAGCCAAAATACACACTTCAAAACTACGACAAAAACGCAAACAATGGAACGAATTAAAAAAGGCATTTGAAGCATCAAAAACCATACAAACCTCATCATTGACGGCAAAAAAAACATAGCTGGCAGATTGCCAGAATATAGCTGCGATGCCTTCGTAGATATCCAGTCTCAAAAAGATTAAAAATAAACAGAGATTAAACAGAAATTTCTTATCTTTTCATAGCAAGGACTATAAATGTTATAATTTGATTGAGAAAAACTTACTGTTGATATTAGCTATTCTCAAATAACCTTCAATCAGAGTTACACACACTCAGTTAGCCTTATCAGGTTGAATGCAAGTAAGGAAAGATTATTTCGAAATTCATGAGTCAATTTTTAGGTTGATCTAAGTAAGGTAGCTGAGAGAGTTCCAGGTAAGTTTGGGACAGGTAAATTGGGTAAATTTAGGGGTGTGGGTAGGTGGGGGCGTTGGGGAAAAAAGTTAGTCGAGACGGGGTGGGGACTGGTCGTTATGGGGCATGGCGCCGGGGTAGAGGTAGGTGGGATATAGGTGTATAGCTAGTGTAGGTCGGGGCTGGTAGGTAGGTGATGGGTAGTTAGGTAGGATGTGTTGAATTTGAATAGGGAAAGGGGTATCATAGGAAGAAGCTTCTCAAAATAACACACTGATCGTTTATAACACCGTTAGTTCATAATTACCATATCTTGCAAACTAAGCTACTGTTAAAGTCGAAATCAGAATTCAATGATGAAAAACAAAAGGTCAGAGATCAGGAAAAAACTTGCTTCAGCTTAAAATAACTGTAAATACCAATACTCTTCTTCGAGTCCTAAAAACCTGTAGAACACTAATACTCCCCATTGAGTCGTAAAATCTTTAGAACATCATTACTCCTCTTCGCGTTGTAAAAACCAAGTGAAAGCCAGATAATTCGCTATCGCAGTTATTCAAATTTTAGAAAAATGGGGATTTCCGATCTCCAAACAACCAAAGAAAGAACACTAGTCCCACTACTGAGAACAAATAAACAAATAAAGAGAAACACAACCAGCATAAGCCAATCATTCCACTCCTTAGTTCCTAATAGAGAAAGTACTGTCGAATCATTAAACAGTGAAATACTGTATTAAGCTATACAAAAAACTCATTAGAGAAACGTAAACCAGTTGACAATTCGAAAGTGGCTGAATTAAAAACAATAAGGTCCTAAATAGCAAAAACTTCAGATCCAGTAAACGGGAAAATAGTTCGGTTTCAATTTCACAGCATTTGAGATTCGCCAAAGTATTCTTGTTTGATGTATCTTAACCAAATGAGTTCCATCTATTGAAAGTGAAATCTATCGGCAGTCCGACTGAGATTACACCCAAAAGACTGACGTGGCATTGGCTTTGGTTGTTTCAACTACCCGACGCTTAGTTGGCTAGACTGACGGGGTGAGTGGGAGAGCAAAAGAGGTCAGAGTCCAAACGATGGAGGTGGATAGGGCTATGGGGTCTTAAGACTTCAAAAATTGCTCTTTACACAATGAATTCAAGACTCCGAAGCAGTTTCGGTGGATCGAATACTGAGACTGTAATGCTTTTCGAGAAACCAGCGCCTTAAAATCCTCGGGCGTTACCAGTTTATCCGAATTCTCAAGACAAAAATCGCGAAATTTGTTGGCTGAAGAACAACAGGAATCATGTAATCGGAACCAATTTCATTTTAGAGCAATTAAACAATGTACTGTCAACAATTATACCCACTTACTCTTGAACTAAACGAAACACCTAATATACGTTAATCTGTCGTCTTAACAAACTTGACCCCTCAATTTCTATTACAGATAGGACGTTATTATAAACCGAGAAAAATCAAAGTTCAACTGCCAGCGATTCTCAAAAATTGCCTTCATTCGGCCAAAGTTCTCAGCAAACTTAGAACGATTTTAACCCTTTATTTTTTTTAGCATTGGCAGTTTTTAATATATGAGTTGCTTTTCCATCTTCACTTATGTGTTTTAACAGCCGCATCACTTAAAATATGCACCAATATCCCCGTTTACCACGTATTAAAGTTTCTAGTTTTGAAAAATGCATCTTTGATTTTCAATGCAATTTAGAGATAAGCATCATTATCTCTAATGAGTGCTTTGTTAATGAGCACAAATTACCAAAACTCAACACATAAGATCAAACATTAGAACTCATAATTTCCATTCATATGGTGTTAGGAAATTATTTAGTTGTTTCCACAATCGAAATCGGTTTCTCCCTTTTCACACATTGAGATTGTAATGCTTTTCGAGAGCCTATCAGCGACTTAAAACCTTTGGGCGCTACCAGTCTCGCTATTCTCAAGACAAAAGTAGCAAAATTTGTTGGTTGAAGAACAAAACGACCACTGTAATCGGAACCAATTTCGTTTCAGAGCAATTAAACAATGTATTGTCAACAACTAAACCCACTTAGTCTTGAACTAAACGAAACACCTAATATACGTTTATCAGTCGCCTTCACAAACTTGACCCCTCAATTTCTATTACAGATAGAACATTATCATAAACGAGAAAATTGAAGCTTCAACTGCCAGCGATTCTCAAAAATTGCCTTTATTTGGCCAAAGTTTTCAGCAAAATTAGAACAATTTTTACCCTTTATTTTTACGCAAAATGCATCATTATCAAAATATGCATCATTATCTTAAATGCGTGCTTTGTTTATTAACAAAAATTACGAAAACTCGAGACAAAAAACTATTAATACTCATAAATTCCATCTATATGGTGCTAGGTTTTCATTTGGTTTTTTCTACAATCGAAATCGAATCCCCTGTTTCACAGTTTTCTGGTGAATCTGACAGGAACTATTCACATTCAGAAGGTTGTTATTTTCCCTTTCTACAATTTCAGTAGAACTTTCAGCAATCCATCTTTTTGGAGTTTTCTTTTCAAGGAAAAAGTTAATCAAACAAACCGTTTCAGTTTAAAATTTATCTGGATAGCCAAAATCTAAAACTCAAACTGTCAATAAACACATTACATTTAGAAAAAATAATCACGTCTTGTTTTGTTTAGTATATTTAGTCAAATAGATGCATTTTTTTGAACACCCATCGCACAGATATTGACGAGTTTATTATGATTAACGCAGTGTTTCCAATTGGTTGCCATTCGCTGCTTGAGGGTTGATTTGGCCGAATTTTGGTAAGATTTTAAAAATTGAAATATTGGCTGGCTGATAAAGTAAACGATTATTAGGCATACTCTTTCACAACTTGATCTCAATTTATAAGAAAAGACACCTTACAGAACCACACCCACATCAGCTTCCTGTATTGAGTTGGCTTTCTCAAAATCAAAACAAACAAAAATTGAACAAAATTTAGTGATCACTCCACGATATTCATAGAACTAAATTTTTTGAGCAAAACTTCACCAACAGCAGGAGAGAAATGAGTGCTTGGAAAAACTTAACAAAGGAAACCTTGCTTGAGGCTAATCACTGGCAACGGTAAAAATTTCCGGAAAATTAAAAAAAAAAACAAGAAATTCCTATGTACAAAACTGTAGATCACAATATTTTGCTTTCAAAGGGTCAAAATTATTGCTTGAGGGGAGTAGTTGGAAATTTTTTCAGCTATTTGGAAAAACCAAAACAAATGGCTGACTTGAATGGGCAAAAATCTTCAATAGTTAGTACGCACGGGGGTTGCACATCGCAGTGTAATAGGTTCTCTCTCGTTTCTCATCTATGCTAACGATTGACGAGTAGATGAGGCAAAATGAAATTTAATTCTTTTTGCTGACGACTGTTCTTTGCAGCAAAACAAGTTAAACAAACGTAACAAAGAGGAGAATTTGATAAAGGAATCATGGTTTAATAATGACAGACTAACACTAAATAGCGACAGAATTGAAATTCAAAGAATGATAAAACTGCGACAAGTGGCGGGAATGGAAATTGATTATTAACCGAAATCTGACATTCACGTCGCAAAAGGGTTAACACGTGCTTCTAAAGGTAGCACCAGTAATATATCAAATGCGTACCTTGTTCAACAGCCGCCAGCTACACGTGGTTTATCAGACATACATTCAATCAATTTATCAATATGGAGTATATTAATTTAAGTTACTGCAAACAAAAACTCTAACCAAGTTGGAAGAGCAACAAAATGATAATTCAGAAAACATTTTGACAAGAATCCATATACTCCGATGATAATAACTCCATTTCAGAAGAAGTTGCTAAAGAGCACTAATAGATTGAAAAACAAAACCAAATAATACAGAAATTGAAAATAGGTTAGCATTACTTTTAAATGGATGTCGGTTTTCATCGTTAAAAAGGTGCAAAAAGCGGCGCTAAAAACTATAGCACGAGTTTCCGGATTTGTATGTATGTGATAATGAACCACTTCTAAGTTTATTCTGGTAGCTTTTTTTAATCTTAAAGAAAAAGAGCCAGGTCTTGTTACTCAGGTGATGCGGACATGGGTTCAAATTTTTCCATTTTGTTATAGTTAAAAATGAATCTTGACTGCATTTTCAACCTTTTGAACATAGCCGGCAGATTAACGGAAAAAAGCCGCCGTTGACGCGCTTGATTCATATCGGGACAAACAGAAAAAGAAGAGATAAATTGACAAATTTTTTTTTCAGTGTCAAAAAGTGTTCTAATTCGGAAAGCAGATTCGGTTGAATTCTAAACCTATACTTAATTCCGCTTCTAATCTGAAAGCTAATAAGCTGAATACCAATGTCAGCTAGCAAACACTAATGAAATTTGATAACATTATTGACCTCAATGACTTAATGACCGGGTTTTATCGGGCTATCCCGTCTGTTTTAATTTCGCTCGTTTGACCCTGCCTGCATTCAGTCTTGCGTAATTCATTGAGTGAATGGATTTAAAAAGCATTCAGTTGAAACAGTGAGTGAAGTAAGTCAGAAGTCAAACGTGAAAGTCGTGACTTATGTAAAACGTAATTAAAAAATACATAGCATGACAAGTCCTGACGTACAATTCACAGCATTTTCATTGAATAAACAATAAACTGGACCTAGAACGGACCATGAGAGAATTGGAAAACCATTCCTAAAAAATTCAGATAAAAAACAGAAAATCAATGTCAAAATGCAACATGTGCAAAAAACCACCAGAGATTTGAAAATTTTGTTTCAAACAAATAACCCGGCCTAGAATTAACTATGAATTTATTAGAAAAACCATTCAGAAAAAAATCCGACCTCAAAGATTGAAATAACAAAAAAATCAAAGTGAAATTGCGGCATGTGAACGAAAAAACCACTAGCGAGAAAGCAAATTTTTGTTCAATCAACGTTTTCTCACTCTACTTTAAAATCAGAGCAAAACATTTCACTCACCAACAGCACTCACGTTTTTGCTCCACTTCCTGTTTCGGCATGACCAAAATCACTACTCCAATGAAAATGTGTGAACAGATCTTAAAGAAAACATAGCAGGACAAGTCCTGACGTACAATTCAAAAAAATTTCATTAACTAAACAAAAAAGCTAGACCTAGAACGGACTATGACTGAATTCGGAAAACCATTTCGAAATAAAATCAGATGAGAAAAAAGAAAACAGAAAATCAATGTCAAAATGCCGCTAGCGAAATCAAAAAAACACTAGCAAGAAATGTAAATTTGATTCTAACAAAAAACTAGGCTCAGAATGAACTACGATTGGATATTGAAAACTGTTTAGAAAAAAATTCGATCCAAAAATTGAAAAAACAGTAAGAACAAAAGTGAAATTGCCGCATGTGAACAGAAAACCACTAGCGAGAAAGCTCATTTTGGTACAAATACCGTTTTGTCTCTACTTCAAAAATAGAGCGAAAAAATTTTACGCCGCAAAACCACTGGCTTTTTCGGTCCATTTCCTTTTTTGGCGTGACCAAAATCACTACTCTAATTTGACTTCAAAAATCATGAAAACGTGTGAACAGATCTTAAAAAAAGGACAGCGCCCCAATACAATTCAAATTTTTTGAATTGTAACCAAATTCTTTGAATTTTAAAAAGGAGAGCGCCTAAATAATAACCGTCTGAGAGGCTGACGGCGGCTATTAAAAACCTCATTATTACTCATTATTATTATTTATTGTCTTTTTTTAATTTCTTGCATATACTTTATTTTGAAGAACTTGCCGTTTCTAAGAACAATGCACCCTATGTTCTAATTTATAGCGAATTAGTAATGAACCAAAAATGCAAATTCGAAAATCACAAAAACACTCACAAATATATCAAAACCTTAATATAGTTTTCTGATTAAGGCAAGATTTTTTATCTGTTCAAAATACTGCAATTCTGTCATAATCATCATAATTTTTAATACAGACTTGAGTATTTAAATTATCACGCAATATTTGGAAAAATAACTTCCTACAGATAATCAATTTTCAACAAAACGGCTTTCGCGTGACTTTGGTCAAAACCTGACAATCCAGAAATTTAATTCTAAATTTTTTTCACTTCAACAAAATGCCTCCCAAGTTTTGATACTCACTAAGTAAAGTTTTGGCTACTATTTTCACGCAACAGATAACTTCACAAATTAAGGTCAAATTTCCACACATTACATTAAAAACAAAATCTTAAATAACAAACAACAAACTAAATAAAACCAATGCCCAGAACGCTGTTGTGTTATAACTGCATTCAAGATTCTTTCAAAAGGCCTGACAAGAATGTATGAACAATTCTGACAACAACACAAATATCATGACTTTGGAACGCTGTCTTTCTTCGCTGGAGATTTTCGATTACTAATGAAAGGAACTTAGCTCGATTTTCACTAATTTCTTGATTTGAAATAGGTGAAGCTTGCATTTTTACAAAATTCTTAGTTGATTTATCCCAATATAATACCACATCCAGCAACTTTCCATAATTCAGTTCGACTCGATTCGCGAATATTCGACACGACAAAAATGACTTGCCGAATTTCTGTCGAGGCAGTGTACGCCCTAGCTCAACTGACTTGACTGCGTTTTCTAATTCCCCACGAGCTTCTTCTAATCGCTTTCGAACATTTCTTGCATCTTCTATCTGTTCAGAAGCTCTCGGGTTCAACTGACGAAACAGCGTTTCCAATTCACTGGAGCCTGTATTGATGACATCGCTCACACACGTTGGTTCAACAATTATCTGCAACCGTTGCATCACCTTATCAGTGTCGAACGACCAAACTCTGTCAAATTTTGAGTGTAAATTATCAACGCGCATAGCAAATTTGTGCATTCGCTCTGAGTTTGACTTCAAAGAGGAAACTTCAGCAGTGATACTTGTGTGAACGTTTGGTTGTGCCAAGGTCATATTTGTCTGCTCCTCAAAATCAATTATATTTTTCAATCTTGGTTCCGTCTCAATAGGTTCCAAATTTGGAGGTTTCACAGCAGCGCATTCAATCACCTGCCGACGCATTTGCTTAAAATTAGAATCTGATCTCTGGTTTTGGAGTCTTTTCAGTTTCCGTTCTACAATATCCTTCGATGCGCTGTCTCTCAAACGATCAATGGGTGATTTGTTTTTAGGACCCCCGAGTTTTGGACGCAATAACTGAGCTCCGTTCAAATTAAGCTGGTTCAACGCAGGCATTTTCACATCAGCTAAGTCCGCGCTAGAGTTGGACGACTGGCTATACTTCATATTCATATTTTGGAACTGTTTGTGGCATGTAATGCTTTTGCCTAGTAATGACTGCTCTTTGGATTTTTTAGTTTCAGGAGTTTTTAAAACTGGTATATCCGGTTCCTGTTCAAAGAGAGCTGTCAAATTTCCTGCGACTTCAACCGTTGTCAACTCTTTCTTCTCTTTTTCAATGGGACTACTTTGAGAGCCTATCTCGCTTGAGCTGAGGACTTTCGGACTCATTGACTCGTCATCAGAGAAAACTAAACTCATCGCCACATTCCGTCCACCTTGAGATCCCAAATCATCTTCCTCAACCGAATTGGCAAGAAAAAAAGTAGTATTCTCCTTATCACGTTGTGGATCATCATACACTTTACTTCTGAGCTGCAAGTCTGCGACATTTTGAGACAAAACATCTCCGTCACTCGCAATCTTGAAAATTGAATTCTCGAAATCGACATCCTGTGCCAAAAAAGATGGCTCATCATTAGCAGCTGTACCTTTCTTGAAAGCTAAGTTGTTATCAGAACATAAAAGTAAATCGATACTTGCTTTCGTACTATTTGAAAAATCTCCGCTTCTCACATTCGACAAATTTGTTTGATCTCTGTAATCGTACCTCGAACTGTTGAGATCGGGGAGACCATTGCTAATATTTGAAAAGTTGAGCTCTGATATTTGAGTTGCGTTCTGCTGAGTGTAGCCAGAAACTGCATTGCGTACGGAATTTAGAGTTATATTACTGATGCCGCCTTTCAGGCTGTCTAGAGAAAGTTTGGGTTGCAGAGGGACGATTGAATAGTCGGAAGAGGGTATTGGCTGAGAAAGAGGGGCACTTGGAAGTCCAATGGAGGTTTGGTTTAAAAGCTCTGAGTTGTTCACGGTTACCTTTGTGGAGGTAAAAGGCGACGCTCTGAAATGTATAATTGAAATATTTCAGGACATACAATTTTAGTGTAAACAACTAAAAGATTCAATTCGATAAGAGCACTGAAGGTTGTAATTTAAATTCCAATCATGTATTTGAAAGATCAATGCAGGATACAAAAGGGAACCGAATGAGACAAATGAGAAGTAGGAACAAAGGAGGGAGGTCTATCCCAATTACCTTCTAAATCGCACTCCCCATCTTGCCAACATTGTCCTGTGAATTAAAAGCAAGCCTAGTTAAGTTGAGCTGATTCGATCAACTTCAAATATCTAGATTTAGAGTACTGCCCAATCAATCACTAACATATCGACATTTGCTTACATAAGCTTAATTGACTACTATAATGCCATCTTATGATGCAAAATATTATCCAAAACGTTGTGGAGAAAGAAAGAGGTCTCAGTAACTTTGATAATAAAACAACAAACGGCGACTAATGTAGGACGAATTGCTCTCGAATAACTGACGGGGCTCAATTTTATGGTCCGTTGCTTCAACTTAACGAGGGGAAGGGGTAGTAGCAGCTAGAGTGAGGCAATATGCTTAGTAAGCGAATTCAAATAATGTTATCAGAAATTATACACGCAATTAGGTATACTTAAAATGCAAAACAATCAGACCCATTTTGGTGTTCTTTTCATTTGACTTTTAGAAATAAAATGTCGCCAATAGAGGTCAGCTGCCTGTAACTGTCTGGATGAGCGAGGAGCAACCACAATTTAGGTTACGCAAAAATCCGGAATTAAAGCGTGATACACCATTCTATAGAAAACTTTAGAATCCGAAAGTCATCCAGTGAGCGCATGGATGAAAAAACAACTTTCCTCGCTCAGGAAAAAGATATGGTGCAACACTGACATTTTACTCAAACTTCCTTTTAGGCAAGAAGGCTGTCTGAACTGAAAATAGTTCTTCCGGTTAAAAGAAACATCCAGAAGAAGTCCATCGCCTACTCGAAGCTTCCTACCTACCCAAAAGAATCCAACCACCAGTCGCGTGGGACAAAATAGAAATAAGCTGAGCACTAAATTCATTATTCATTTCACATTTGAATTTAGAAAAGGCTCGAGTCAAAACTGAAATTGCGAAAACCATTCTTTTGCAGAAAACATCATTTCTCTGCTTCGCAAGTTTGCTAAACTTATTGGATGAAAAACGTGAAAGATGCCACAAAACAAAAAACGCTCAACATGGCAAGATAATTGAAAAATATTTATTCAGCAGCCATTCAGCGAAAATTCAGACAACACTACTAAATCTACTTAAAACAACCCATTAATGGCACCTTAAAAATTTTTAACTTATAGCTCTCTGTAATATACCTTTGTCTGGCTATATTATTGTGTTAAATTTGTTGAAGTAATGTTTCCCGCTAATTTAAATAACTACTTAGTAGCATGGCTTTTATTGTTTAAATTATTCTTTTCGTATGATTAACCGTTCTGGGCCTGTGCGGTTTCAATATTGCTTCGGAGCAAGGCCGACAGCAATAAGTTTTGTCACTAGAGAAAAGGATTTCAATCTAAGACTGAATTACTTGTCTGCTGATTTTCAACTTGACAATCTTGGTTGTATCGCTTAAAATATTACTTTTTAAGACCTGAGGGCCGTATTTACATTTGAGTAATAACTTATACAAAAACATCAAGATTAACTCAAGATAAATAGAACTTCTGGAGCGTGCTGACACGTGCCAGGCAAATAAGATACACATAGTAAAGTGTACATTGTAAATATAAATACCGGTTAGCACTATCACAAATTCCTCTGTTATGGGTAAATCAAATAATAAAAGATAATTAAATGGTTTTAAGAACAAATATACATGAGAAAGTTTACAGGATATTAAATAAAGTAAATATACATTTTCTCATCTTAATAAGGCAGAAAAATGAAGTCTATATATGTCCTTGAGATTATAGCAAATATAGCACTAAATAAGGCGATCAGTGAAAATGGGGAAAAGATATATCGATTACTATATAAAACGTACTTTAGGACGTTACACTACCCACGTTTAATGAAAAATTTAGATAAATTTTTTTGATAAAATACACAGATAAAGATGTTGATAAGGAGCCACCCTTAAGTTTCTGTCGCGTTTTCGTCATTTTTCATAGAGTCGTTACTAAGTTGCTGAAGAAATTCGGGATTCACTCGGTTGGAGCGCATAGAAATTGTCGATTTAGTTCATCTAATCGGCAAATGGGGCTTTTGTGTAGTTGCAGAGATATCATCTTTGTGATCGGTCATTGTTTAAAGAACGCATATTTCATTGTCAAGGTATTGCATTTCTTCCTCAATTTTCAGGAGACGTGCATCTATATTGTTATCAATGTTTGTCTCTCCAACAATAGTCATCAAATTTTTCATTTTGTGGTCAAGGGACTGTATCTTTGTCAACTCACTGTTTGCAACCGAAACTACTGGTTTGTCTTATTTACATTCTAGTTGAGACTTAATCAGATTTTCGAGGTTATCTTTCCCCTTTGTTTCAGGCCATCGAATGCTAAGAGTTCTTTGTGTGGTCTTTCCCTTTCAATAAAACAATTTTCTACTGATCTTTCAATTCAATTCAATCAACTTCTTGCTTCTTCAACTTTCTATCCCACAACTCTTCCAACTACTTCTATTTTTGGTTAGTACCCAACTATTTTATTTTACAATTGTAACCAATCAGATCAATCTATTTTTCATATTATCTGTATAAAGAAAGTTTAAATACTATGATATTAAATCATGGGAAATTGTGAAGATTCTAATCATAAACAATTGTACCATGACACTGCGCCTCGAAAATTAAATTTTATCACTATTAAGGAGAAAATTTTGAAAGCATTTTCAAAGCATTTGAAAGCAATTTATTAAGCGATAATGACAACAGCCTTGTGTAAGAAAGCGATTTATGAATTTTGAATTCGCATTGCAATTGGTTCACAAAGGTCGTTCATTGGTGAACTGCTTGAATAACTGGGCACTAATGGCATTACTCTCTCTCGTATGTCACTTTCCTTTAAAATGAAATACTTCCTCATGAGTTCAGAATTTGATTGTGTTTGAAGAAAACTGTATTCGGCATCACTTACAACTGCAAGCGGCCTCATTTTGACTTGCTGATGCCCAATTAGCATATCTGTTAAGTTGTAACAATTTCTGTATTTGTTGCAAAAATATCCGAATAAAATTTGCAGCACCGATGATATCACAAATGATATCAGACCAAAGTAAATAGTCATTTTCCACGTTGAACTCTCCGTAAACCTGCTGCTCAAACTAGGACGCATAATCAAATCCTCCACTATTGGTGTTGTTAATTCATTCAACCAGTCAAATGATTTGCGATAGTAGTCAGAGTTTGTTGTCATCTTCAGTTGAATTTTTTCAATAATCTGCTGTCTGGCTTGCGACTCCGTTGCTATATGAGGCATCTCATTTAGAGATGGGATTTTTGAAATTTATATAAGTTAGAAATAAGTTAGAAATTTATCCAAGAAATTATATGTCTTTGAACTAATAGCTGGCTAATATTAAGGTACGTTGAATTTTTAAATAAACCTAATAAAAACAACTTTTCATAAGGGTGTTAACATAAAGTTTGGTAGTTGAATTAAATTGGTAATTGAAATAAGGTGGTAATCGGGAAAATTAGATAACATGCTAAATATTAGTTCCAAAAAATTGAGTTTGTTTGCGCTGCCGTCCGTATTTCGAAGTTGTATTTGCTACTTGTGGCCCAGATTTTTGTGTTATTACGCCTTTGGGTTTCGGTATTTGACTGGGTTTCGTTTGAAGTTCAGTTTGATTTTGTGATGAAGGAATTAAGGGTTGTTGTGTTGAGTCTGGAGTCTCGCGCTGTTGGTCTCTCTCCTGTTTTTTCCGAGCTAAGATTTTTGCTAAATTTGAAGTCGGTGTGCTGCTTGGTCCGGGCTCATTAAATTTTTCCCTGGTCGGGCTACATAGAATATCATTTTTATCAGGCAAATCGTCTGGTGGTGTTTTGAAAGTTGGAGACGGGCTTTGTGATGGTGGTAACGTTGGGGTGGTTGTTTGTGATACATTTTCTGGTGCTTTTGGAGGTGTTTTCGGCCTTGGTTGATGAGGAATTTCTGACGTTTTTGGTAGTTGTGTTTTTATTGTAGTTATAACTGAAGGGGTACTTCGGCTGTCAATTGGTCTGTAGACTTTGTGCTCAACTTGACAATCAAATAATTGAGGTTCTTTTAAAACTTCGGGGATAAGTGGATCTTCGCAAAAGTTTTTGTCGTCTATCAGTTTTATATCTTCAACTTTATACTGTGGTTTAAAAGGTTTTAAACGGACTCTATGAACTATTTGTGTAAAGTTGGTGTTGACTTTTCGAATCAAATAGTTACTCCGTGTTAAAACTTTTTCAATTCGATAAATCCCAGTACATTTACATTCTAATTTTCCTACTTTTTCATGCTGATTAGAAATTTGTGGATTCAAAAGCATACAGTATTCGTGCACTTTCAGTGGAAAAACTTTTGCTTTTTTGTCATAATAATCTCGGTATTTATTGAATGACAAAACTAACGACTCTTTAGTTTCACCGAATAGCGTCGACATCTTTGATTGAAGATCACTGATATAGTCAAACTTACTTTCAAATTTTGGTAACGTTTTGTTATTAAACCTTAAGTCGATTGGGTTAAACGGAATTCTACCATGAAATATCAATGATGGTGGACATCCCAAAACAGTATGATAGCTGGTGTTATGTTGAAAAACTGCTAAATCAACATACTTGTGCCAGTCATGTTTAGTTTGATTTTCGTAAATTTTGAGGTATCTTTTCGACGGTCCATGTGATCGTTCTAATAATCCAATTGTTTGTGCGTGTTTTACAGTAGCATGATTCAATTGAATTTCGAGCATCTCTGCTAGTTGTCGAATGAGAGAGGAGGTGAATGCAGAGCCTTTGTCTGTAAGAATTCCCATTGGTATGTAAGAGTGTCTCATGAACCATTGCATTAAGGTTTTTGCTACTACCTCTGATGGGGAAGTTACTACTTGTGCAAACAAATATTTTGAAAAAACATCCATTGCCGTGACAATATATGAGTAACCTCCTGATTTAGGTAATTGGCCCACGATATAAACTTCGAGTAGGTCTGCAGGGAAGCTAGTATTTGAACTAACTGGATTTAGTGGTGGTCTTATTGTTTCTTGATTTACTGATTTACTTTGCAAGCATGACAGACAGTTGTTTATATAGGTTATCAGAAACTCAGTAAACCCTGGGAAATAGTACTTTCGTCGGAATTCAGTAATGGTTTTTTTATGCCCAGATGTCCTTTCAGTTTTGAGTTGTGAATTCGATATAGGAGTTCTTTTCTTAGGTGTTTTGGAACTACTAGTTGTTTGGTAAAAATTTTCCCTGTATGATCAAAATATTTCCGATACAATGTCTGGTTTTCTAAAACTAGTCTGCTGAACTGTTTGCAATACTTTTGTTGATCATATGATCTGTAAGTTGTGTCTGGTTTCTGCTTTGCTCGAAGCCAAGCAATGACTTCTTTTATGTCAGGATCATTTTTTGTTCAAAAGCAATATTTAAAGTGTTTGTTGACTCGTTCAGTTATAATTTATCCAGAGGGTTTTCTTCCGACATTGCATTTAGTGTTCCTCTTTGAACATCAATTAAACCTGTTATCTCAGCATCAAACGTATTTTCGTCATCGTGAACTTGTATTATAGGAGCGTTTTGAATTTTTTTGTTCGTGTAAAAATCGTTTTGTATGGAACTTAGACTATTATCTGGCGTGTTTGACAAAACTTGGATGTCAATGTTTGTTATTGGAACTTTGGTATCAATTTTCAGTTTAAATTTTGTTCCAGGATTAACATGAATTCTAGATAAATAATCGGCTGCAGCATTAGCTTTCCCTGGTATGTGGCCTAACATAAAATGAAAAGAAAGTACATAATCAACTGCGTTCCAGATATTTGTTGGCAATCTTTTTGCCTGGAAGAATCGACTGACACTCTTATTGTCGGTTAATACAATTATCGGCTTTGAAGTAACTCCCCAAATATAGTGTTCAAAAGCTTCGAATGCAAAATAAACACTCCAAAATTCTTTCACAAAAATTGAGTGCCGGCGAGAATAAATGCAATCCGAATGCCACTGGTGCATAGGTTTTTTCGTTTGCATTAAGAGAGTGGTCATGATAGTCTTCAATAAGCAAAATATAGCCTGCTGCGTAATAACTTGCATCACTGACTATTATGAATTGGCATCCTGGTTTAGCCATTTTTAAAGATAAGTTACATGCTTCCTTCAAACTTTTTTTTTCAAAAAGTCAAGGCTATTTTGGTGTTCTTGAGTAGTTATTAAGTCAGTTTCTTTCCTTAACTATTGAAAAAATGGTTGGAGTTTCACAGATAAGTTGGGAATAAATTTAGCGAGATATTGCATGAAGCCAATTAGTCTGCGCACTTGTTTCAACGTTTTAGGCATTCGAATTGTTTTCAAAAACTGTTCAATTTTTTCTTTGTTTGGAGCGATTCCATGTTCAGTTATTGTATGTCCCAGGAAATTAATTTTTCGAATACCGAATTCACACTTATCCATTGAAAGTTTAAATCCCAATTTTTCAATGCAAGCAAAAATGTGATCTAAATTTTGTATCAAGGACTCCCCGTCAATAGCACCACTGCCTAGGTCGTCAAAATAAACAAAACATTGATCGTTTGCTACACATGATTGTAAATGCTTGCTTACACATGAACTGAATGCAGTTGGTGACCTACTAAGTCCTTGTGCTAGTCGTTTAAATGCAAAAGTTCGGCCACCAAAGTTGAATGCAAGTAGTTGTATGCTCAGCTCATCAGCCATTTGCATTGAGAAATATGCTTGACTGCAGTCCATTTTTGCGAAAATTTTCTTGCCTGCTAAATGCCCATTTGCATCTGCCATGGTCGGAATAGGAAAGTTGTTATTTTTATAGTCATGTCTGAGTAAATGATTTATTCGTCTGAGGTCAAATAGGATTCGAAGTTTACCTGATGATTTTCTCTGAGCAAAAATTGGTGAAGAATATTTTGAAAAAGGCAGTGTTGTTATAATGTCGTAATATTGCATGAGGGCTAGTTCGATAAGAAGTTCATCTCGTAAGTGAATAGCTGTTGTTGGATTCGGAGTATAGATCGGTCTTTCATGTTCTGGTGTGAGTTTAACTAGGCAATCTGTGTTTTTCCCTAAATCAAGTCGATGTCTAGCAAAAATTTTGTGGTGTTTTACTAAAAGATTTTCCATTTTTTTGCGTTCGATTTTCGTTAAGTCCCTGTTTTTCCAATAAAATTTGTCAAGAAATTCGTTTCTGCTTTTTGTGTCCTTTGTTGGATCACGTAGTTCTAATTTTTTGAAATTAACTACTGTGTCATATATTTTTCTTTGCACGCCAGAAAGCGTTGTAGCATTCGGGCAGTTTTCTGGAGTGGCGAACCAAAATCCATCATTGTAGTATGGGCAGTAATTTGATTTGTTGTTTGTAGATTTGTTTTCTAAGATTGAATGTGTAGATTCTGTTGTGTTGATGAGAGAAGGATGAATAGGAATTATAAATGATGCTTGTTTTGGCGTGAGAATTGTGAATTTTCCCATTCTTGTGTTTGGAGGTATTGTTACTTTGTGGGGGAGAAGATTAATAACTCCCACCTTTGTGTTTAGATTATTATCGACTTTACTAATGGATGACATGAGGCAGAGTCCTGTCTTTTGCTCAAATTTTGTTGAAGGTTCTATTATTCCTATTGCATTTTCCAGGTGTCTGTTTTCTTTTTGTAATTTGCACTCTTAAGATTTCCTGCTTATTTGCTGCAATAGAGACTCGTGAAACATTCTCTAGTACATATTTTTTTGTGATTGTCTTCGAATTTTTCTGAGGTATCGTAAAAGTATAGTTAGGCAGATAAAGAAGTCTCTTACTTGGGTGAAATACAATTTCGTGATTTTTGAAAAAAGGCATCCCAAGTAGAGCCGAGTTTAATTGTGGCAAGACTAGGAAATTTTCTTCAAATGTTTGTCCGCCGATTGATATTATGAGACAACATTTGAGAGCTATATAAGCGGAAGTCCCATCTGCCATTTATACTGTTTTTGTAATACTTCAGATTGTGATTCCACTAAGTGAGGACATTGTACTTTGATTTTCTCGAAATTGGGAAGAGACATTGCACTAGAAAATGCGCCAGTATCAAGCAAAGCTTCGATATAAAAGTTCTCGAATTCTAGGTATACGTAGAAAAGTTTTTCACCATGCGTGTGTATAAATTTTCTGTTAGTTGAGTGAGCTAGTGTTGATAAAAAAATTTCAGGCTGTGGCTTACTTAGTTTTTTGATTGTCCAGTAAAAACATCATACGGCAAATGTCCGCCTCTTTCCGGTGGTTTTTTGTAGAAGCAGTCACGGACAATGTGACCCGGTTGCCCACAGTTTCTGCAGATGATAGGATTAAATCTTGATCTGTATCCTTGTTGTCCTCGGTAAATATTGTTGTTGTTGTTGTAATTATTGTTGTTGTATCCGTATCCTCGGCGACTTTGACCTTGGTTTCTCGGAGTCCAATTTTGTTGAAGTCGTCCAGTCCACCTCGGTGTTCTGTTTTGAAAATTACCTCTGTATTGAGTATATCCACGAGAGTAGTTTCCTCGACTATTCCTGAAGTTGTTGTCCAGTTTTGTCATTTGTTTTCCCATTTCCTTTTGATTTTTTACAAGATCCTTTTGTGCTTCAATAACTGAATTGATTGCCCTAACCAATGACGTTGAAGTTTCTGGTTGTGTGACGGCGTTAAATGCTGTAGCATTAGCTTCATCGTCTGGAAGAATACTTTTAAGCACTAGTCGTTTAGACACCTGCGAACATAAATTGTCAACTGTATCGGTGTCAGGACGCAGTAAGAGTTTGAGCCTTATGTGTTGGCATTCCAGCATTGAATGCGTCTCTAATTCTTCTTGTTCGTTCACCACTTCTATCAACTGCGCCGGCTCCTGTTGTGCTTGGAAATGCAATGTTTGCTAATTTCATCAGGTCAGTCAAATAATCTTCCGGTGTTTCCCTCGTCGAATTGAATTTGCGTTCTTGAAATTTAAGTTTATACAGTTCAAGTTGATTTTGACTAGCATATCGAGTCTCAAGTGATCTGAGAGCAGTTGTAAGGTCTGCTTTACTTGCTGCTGGTAATTCTAAGAAATAACTAAGTGCTCCCCCGCTTAAATGCAATTTAAGATAGTCAACTTTTCCGGCGTTAGGAAATTGTGATAGTGTGATTGAGCTTTGAATTTGTTCTTTGAACACACGAAAGTCTTCTGTTGGGCCCCCTGAGAAAGGCGTAAGCTGAACTGTAGGAGCAGGTTGTGCAGCTGCTGTCGCTGTACCGCTGCTTGTTGTTATAGCAGTTGCAATGGCATTTGCTGCTGCTGCCACATCTGTCATATTTAAAATAAGTGAAGAAGTTCAAATTCAAAAATATCAAGTTCGACTGTTGTTGCAATGAGAATATAGTTTTTCAGATATAAGAAAGCGTGTTTGTCGAGTGTGACAATAATTAATTCCTCTTTTTCATGCTCTTCGGTAACAACAAGAAATACTACTCCTTTTTCTTCGTTAGTAATAATACACAAGGTTTCTAAAGAACGGTTTTGAAAGATAAGTTTTGTCTCTAATAAATAGAAATTTTCCAAAGAATTTTCCGTATGAGCCGAATCAATAAGTGCGTCAACAATGCTAGGCAACATTTCAGTTTGTTAAACAAAATAAGGTTTTCTCTGATAATAGGTAAATTTTTGTGTCGATAGAATCTAAAAGAGCCAAAACTTTACTATGTTGGAAGTTCGATTTATCAATTATAAAGAGGCCATGGCAGTTTGAGATAATTGTCTCATAAAGTATATAAATTTTTGAACTTTCAGTGTCAATGAAATAAGAAAGAACTTTCGCTTGTATAAGATCTATTTGAATGTAAAGGTTTTTCGATTCAATATTATTTAGGTAAAAACACGACATTTTAAGGAATCATAGACCACTTTTACCTGTCACCATCTTATTTACATTCTAGTTTAGACTTAATCAGATTTTCGAGGTTATCTTTCCCCTTTGTATCAGGCCATCGAATGCTAAGAGTTCTTTGTGTGGTCTTTCCCTTTTAAAACAATTTTCTACTGATCTTTCAATTCAATTCAATCAACTTCTTGCTTCTTCAACTTTCTATCCCACAACTCTTCCAACTACTTCTATTTTTGGTTAGTACCCAACTATTTTATTTTACAATTGTAACCAATCAGATCAATCTATTTTCCATATTATCTGTATAAAGAAAGTTTAAATACTATGATATTAAATCATGGGAAATTGTGAAGATTCTAATCATAAACAATTGTACCATGACAGTTTGAGAGGGATTTTTCCATCGGAGAAATTCGTAAAATTGGGGGTAATTCGTTGGAAAAATTTGATCTTATGATACAGATACATTACTAGAATGTGAAGAAGAATTTTTCCAATGCAGACTGTAATAGTCAGAGTTAGGGAAAGCTTTATTGGAACATAAGATTCTAACTTATCAACAAGAGATGGCTTCAGGAGTTGCATTTTGTGGACCAAAGGGGCTGCTATTTTGTCTAAATCGGCTTGTTTAAGAGTATCAGTTGTACTGATCATTTCTACTCTCAATTGTTGAAACAATTCAATATTAGCATCTGTTTTCGACGTAAAGTAAGGAAGTTTCTCAATTTCGGGTAACGATGAAATCAGGTGTTGAAGAGGGTCAGAAAGTTTAACATCGATTCGAGTGGCTGGAATTGTTCGGCAACTCGAGAGGTCCGGTCGGATTTTGCTGATCAATTGCTGACCGTTTGCTGATCAATTGGATTCCGCATTGGAGAGTTATTATGCAGAGTCGACATCCCTCCTTCTCTTCGCTTGTCGGCAGCGAGTCATCGTTCAAATTGTATTCTCTCCACTTAAATGGTTTCGCACTCATGATTAGCCAAATCCCGTAACCGAGATTTCTAGCAGTTTCAGGCGTTGGGAGCATTACCTTTTCTGTTTGGCATACTGAAAGTGCAACGACTGTCGCGTGAAAATAGAGTGTTGCTAAGCAAGATGATTGTGCTAGATGAGCCTCCATAGTTTCGTGACAGATACGATGAGTTGAAGATCCTAGACAGTTATCGAGCTGTTGTTGGGTCAATGTAGTCTCCATGGAATCCTGCAAAATTGCCAAGTATGGACCTTCGATGATCCATTGAAGGGCTTCTTTATGATCCTGTTGAGGCATTGGGATAACGTGTGCACTGTAGACGTAAAATGAAGTTTGGCTGGATGCTAGAGGAATTGCTAGAGTCAAAAGTAATCCTTGTTCAACGGTGGCAATTTCGTAAACAAGTTTGGCATCATAATATGACATGAGATCCTTCATGGGTATTGCCAGTGACAAACGATCTGTTGAGTGTTTCTGGCTATCATAAACTGAATCTAAGACAGCTAATAATGATTCGCGGGGAACTAAAGACATTGGTAATCGTTTATCTAACAGAATGGGTATGGAGTTTAGCAAGCTTATACTATAGGCATATAAAGCTGAACGATAGCTTTTGATGTCGGCGTAAAAAATTGATAATAATGAAGCTACAGTATCTAAGTTGATATTTAATTGTTGATTTGAGAAGAGCATTTGTGTACAATCTCGTAATAAATGAAAATTTTTCTCGAAAATGTAGAATTGATCTTGTACTACTTTCCAGTTTTTATTTTGGTTGTCTTGCATTTCCTGCTGGATTTCGGAAACTTTAGCTATTTCATTTGATATAAGAAAGAATTTTTCATTACTCACTGACTCAACTTCGAGTACATAATCAGTAGGAACGGATGCGTAATCGTTAAGTCTTGCAATATTCTCTTGCGTTTTTGCGTCCGTAATTTTGGCATTTTCCGAACAATCCAGTTATTCCGCATCCTTCTGAACTTGCCATTGAGATTCCGAGGGATCCAAAGAGTGCTATTCCAGCAACTGCGGCGGCTGCTGCTACTGGTGCTGCATGTTTTTGTCTGCTTCTTTGACCGTTTTCTTCTTCAGGGCTTAAAAATTTCGCGGTACCGTTGCACATACGTTTCACTTCCTTTTCTGATGATTTTGTCTCATTTGTGATTTTTGAGAGCATCCAATCCAAGTTGAAAGGCTTATTAGATGAGTTAAATGGCTCTGAGAAGTTATCTGGGCACAAAATTGACGGTTGTGTCCACATAGTTACTAGTTTTTCGAGCATATCTTCGATTTGTTGTTTAATAACAAAATCGTATTGCGGGAAAGGAACTAGGAATTCAACGCTAACGAACTTCTCTGCAAGTAGAATCTGTGATTCTTTGTGAAAAAGAATTCCTTTAGTTAGCGCTTCATATTTAGTTGGGGTCTCTGTATTAATAATTTCAGAAACTAAGAAGAGAAAGAAATGAACAAATTAGTGTTTTCATCGTGAGAAAAGTAAAGTGTACTGTAAGTCGAAATTCAAACCAAGTGACGTTCAATAGATACCCACTGTGTTGTTCTACTAATATTGGTCTCAATTGTTAACATTACCATACTGAGTTGATGTTCATTTTATGGTAAATAATTGCTCTAGCATTTTATATACAGATTTCCAATTATGGTGATGTTGATAATTGATTTGTAAATAAACATAGTTTTTCCCAGCTGCACGGGTCGAGGCAGCAAAAAATTGATGATAATAAAAACGCTCAGGGAGGCCATTAGAGCCGGAACCCGCCTTCGTGGTTAATTTATTTGCAATCTCCAGGAAAGTTATGTTGCGGATTGTTACAGTTTTTCTTGAGTCTTTTAGATTGAAGCAATGTGATTTAACATTACTGTCTCTGGCAATTTACTAACATGTTTTTCAAATGGAACATTCTACCCAAAGTCCAGTGTGTGGGTTAAATCAGTTATTCCACAATGTCAGGATATCTTAATCAAAAAAGATGTTAAAGATGTGGAAAATTCTGGAGTAGCAGTATTCCTTATGTTTTTGGTTTAGCTGGTAATGCTAGTTGCCGTGCTGATTGGGATGTATTACAGTGAAGGATTCAGGAATTTTATGTATAGAGCTTTTACAGTTGTTCCCAATTTGGGGAGGTATTTTCCTCGTATGTCATAAATCCTTGCTGATGATTTAACGGGTACTCCTGCATTCTCAGATGTTTTACATTACTGAACTACATAACTGCAAACTCAGATGTTTTACATTACTGAACTACATGCCTGGTTCATAACTTGAATAAATGTTAAACGCGTAGCTTTGTTCGGACTTTAATTGAGCTCTAGACAGTGTTAAGTACGCTACCAGTTAATTAAATACCAGAGTTGCTCCTTTTCTCGTTTGCTGCCATTTTCTTGTTACAGTTCTGTGTGCTTTAATTTTGTGTAATCATTTTACGTGCATTGTTAACTGTTAAAATAGGTCACTCATTGTTTGTTGTTAAATTAGTTCGCATGTTGTTCTACTTAAGTTCTTTTGGTTCGTCTGTAGCATAGTTATTTTTACTTCAGTTGAAATGTCAAGTTTAAATGCTTTCTGAGTTATTCAATGATGAAGATGTTTGGGTTGGAGTTGGTTGGAACAGAGTGAAGGTATTCTCGGGCGCTGGAAAGAAAAGTTGGGAATCGATTTGAAGTTCTGTTCGTGAAGCTGGTTATGGGAATGTTGTAACGGAGTCAGGTGATTGGTTCAAGGAAGTGATTGTGATAAAGGAGCAGGAATTGTTTTCAATGGACTCAAAGTTTATGTCTGGTATTTCGAAGTGCAGGAATACCAATACAATGGTGCGCTTGTGGAGTAGCAATGTCAGTTCAGCTGTCAGAAAGGGCATTGTTAAAGAACTCCATCCTCATGCTGATAGTCGTTTCAGTTCCTCAAAAGCCTGGTCTTGTAACATTGAACATTTGAGCACGTTCGAAGTGCTTTCTAGCCTTGATTTTCGCGTAATTGCTGGTATTTTGTGTAGTGATAGATGGTTTACTGAAGCCCATATTGAAGTTTGTGCCGATCATTCTATTTCAATTACTTCTTTCGGCAGGAAGGATTTTATTTATGCTCATGGTGTGAATGCGTCAAAGTGGCTTGTACGAACGGTAAAATCAGTTGACTCCTTCATGGATTTCGTGCAAAAAGGAGCGCCAACGAATCTACAGTCTATGCTCTCTTTCCATCTAACAGAGCCTGGGGACTTGATTGTACAGCCTTCGATGTTCGGACACGCAAGTCTTACTTTTACCGGACCTGTTTTCGTTGTTGGTTGGGAGGCGAGTTCCAGAATGACAAAAGTCGAGGCCTCATGTGCAAGTCTGAATATTTCCAGCGGCGTAGGAGTGGAAGAGCAGAGAATCGTCCGAAATTTGTCCAGTTCGACAAAATGCAGTTTTGGTTGAAATTCCAAATGATGCAGGGGAGGTTCTTCGACGTGAGGCCGAGACAGGACCTCTTGTTGCCAGTACTTCAAAGTTTGGGCGGAAACCAAAGAAGACCAGGAATCTGTGGGTACACAAGATTGCTCAGAAGAAGAAGGAACAGGAGAAAGAGGGTAAATATGCACTTTCTTCCGCGGTTTCTTATCATTTGTATAATGTATCAATATTCGTTATATTTGGTGTCTTTCAGATTTTTCCTTTTTATTTCGTTTATTTTCTTTATCCTTTTGATTTCAGATTGCAAGGCGAAACTGCTGAAGAAACTCAAGAAGGATTCTGAAGAGGACGGGGCCGAGAAACCTGGGACAAGTTCCGACTTATGACTAGGTATTTACACATAAGCAGTGCATTATTTGCTTCCACTTATAGCGTATTGCAGATCACCAACTTCAATTAAGCGTGTTTGCTAGTGTAGGATGTTAGTGCAAATTAGCGGGGCTAGAATTATAATAAGAAAGCTCACTGAGTAGTATAGGTTGAGTTTTATGTTCACATTCGTCTACTTTAAGTAGTGATTTTTGGCAAAAAATTTTTCAAGAGGTCTCCGAAAATTTCACTCGTGCTAGGGAGCTGAAAGTGGTCGCAAATTGAAGGCCATGTACTGGTGTATAACCCTACATCTCAGATTTTTAATTTTCGTCCTAGTATTTGAGTTGTAAGAGTTCAAATTTTTCACAATGATTGGCGAAATTTGCAAAATTTTCCAAAATTTGTTCAAAATGATTTGAGTTCCATTTTCTTTCATTTAAACTGACCATTGCTGCTTTTTTTGTTTTACATATATAATAAGCCGCATCTGGGCTTGTTTTTGACCAGTGGAGAGGATCTTATGGAACTCCATAGTTTTTGAACGTTTTTGTATCTTGGACCACAAACTCACTTGGACTACGAAATCAGTCTTCTCGAGTTTTGATGTTGATTTTTCCCGGTTTTTTGGGCTGACTGATTGCTAATAACATCTTAGTTTTTGGTTTGTAGGTCATTTTTTCTCGGTTATCATTATTGCGGGCACCGTAACTTCGTTTCTCCAAATTTTTGATGTTTTTGGGAGGTCTGAATCATGTGATTTCGTGTCTGCAGTACGTTCAATTTATTGGCCCGGGACTCGTTCATAGGGCACCTGGGGCCTAGTTTGGATCAGTAGAGGTTCAGGAAAATGTCTTCGGGCCTCTGGGGGCCTTTTTCGGGGCTCTAACTTTTTGAGGGTCACTTTCGTGGTATCAGTTTTTGGCTATTTTCTGGGAAAAAGTCCGTTTTTTTTCAACATATCGTAAACTACCCTCGTTTCTGGGCTTTCAACATCATTGGCAACAAATGTTGAGGCTATGGATGTACTTTGTTTCATCTAGGGTTGATTTCTGTTAATAACAAACTAAGTGCACATTTTACGTTTTTTGGTTTTTTTTTGGAATTTGGACGCTGTTTTTGGCTTTTTGGTGGTTGAATATATCCATCAAATGCTTAGTTGGCCACTGCAAACTATCGGTTTACGTCTATGCTGTAGTTGTATAGGTGAATTACAACAGGGACATCTGAAAAAAACTTCAGTAATTTGTCGTAAAACACTTTCCTGAAAGTCGATCGAGACCGTATCCGGGTTTTGGTAAACTTATCGTGCGTATGTGGTACTTCAAAATAACAAATCGTAGTGTGTGAAGGGCAACTGAGAAGTTGTAATAAGTAGATTCATCATAGTAGTTCTCTTTCGTGACCAGGTTGAAGATATATTCATTTAAATTCGTATCATAAAATGAGATAACGGAACCTATTGGTGGTTTTTGCGCAAATTCTTGACTTTGCAGCATTTCGGGGTAGTAATTGACAATTTGCCGAGCGAGGCCTTTACTCATCTTCATATCGCTTGATATTCAATGTGCAAAAGGGCTTCTGGAGTTAAGAAAATCACCTCTATGATAGAAGAATTTAGCTCTTGTTTTTCGAATTTCAATTACATTTAGGTTTGAAGTAGTTCGTTTGCTCTTTGACTGGCTTCGGATTACTCGTCTGTTCTCATCAGTTGACCCTCGTTGATATCTCTCAATGCTAGATCGGACTTCGTCTAGTTTAATTTCTCTAGTTGGAGTTTGATCCCTTCTTGATCTGCGCGATGATTCTGTAATTATTTGGTGTTTTTGTTCTTCTGTTAAGATTGGTGGCTGTGTGTGAGATTCGGGCAGTCGTGCCGTTTGTGAACGTGAACCGTAGCTTGCTACAGGTTCCAGCATTCAAATTTTCTGACTCCGCGCATTTGCAAAGTTAACTCTGTTTTGATTGCTTCGAGTACTTGGTCCCGGTTGTTGTTCTGTATCTTCTTCGTCGTTTGCTCTAATTCTCTCGCTCTCAGCAGCTCCAGAGGGGCTCTCAGGATACTGAAATTTTCCCGGTGTTGCAATAATCTTGGGGCTATCTGAAAGGCTGGCACGGGGTGAATTTTCTTGCGAATTTCTTGGCGAATTCATTGGTGAAGGTGTTCTGATTTCCGGTTGCGGTATTACAAGTATTGGCGGTGTTACCGGCACTATCGGAGGTACTGGTGCTACCAATGGCACTACAGGAGCGCCTTTTAGAGAAACAGTTACGCCGAGGCGTATATGCGAGGGTTGAACTGTTGCAGTCTTTGAAAATGCGGCACTGTGCTCCTCTTCTAATAGATTTGGAATATACTCGTCAAATAGTTCTGGCTCATTTCGAGTTGTTCTTCTCGACGGATCCGCTTCAAACTTCACAGGGTCAATTTCCTGTATATCGTCTGGTGGCTCTGTCAGTTTGATAGGTCTTAGCCCGATCCGATGAACACATTGAGTATAATTTGTGCCTGTTTTTCTAATATAATTTGAATTTGTTAAGACTTTTTCGAATCTATAGAGTGGTAGCCATGTTTGAACTGCTTTCTGAGTAAAATCGTTTTGTCTTGTTAAACGAGGGTTTAGTAGTAAGCAATGTGAATGCAATTTGAGTGGCTGTGCTTCAGCTTTTTGATCATAGTAACTTCTGTATCGCTGGTAAGAATCTAAAAGTCTTTGTTTATTTTCGCCAAATTTTTGAAGCAATGCGTCTTGTAGCTGCGAAACGTAATCTGAACTGAATTCAACTGCTTGCATTGCTCGTGTGGAAAAACGGAGATCAAGGGGTTTAACAGGTTCGCGTCCATGAAATAGAGTTGTCGGGCAACAAATAATTGAAGAATGATACGATGTATTGTGTATAAAGGTTGCAAGCGGTACATACTTGTGCCAATCGTTGCACTGTTCATTGGAATTGAGTTTTAGGATTCGTTTAAGTGCTGCGTGTGAGCGTTCCACTTCTCCAACTGTCTGTGGGTGCTTCGGCGTAGCAAGTTTGAGTCTAACTTCGAGTAACTTCGTTAATTCAGCCATTAGCTTTGAGGTGAAATTTGTTCCTAAATCACTCAGTAATGTACTAGGTAAGTAGCTATGGTGGAAGAAAATCTTCAAAAGCTCTCTGGCAACTTTGTCGGCACTACCATTTGTCATTGGTACTGCAAACAAGTACTTCGTAAACACGTCAATTCCACTAAGGACAAAATTGTAAATTGGGCCTTTTTGATCTACTAAGTCGATTTGCAACATTTCTCCGGGAAATGACTGTAGTGAAGATACAGGCTGTAATGGTGGTTGCAGTTGCTTGTTCGTTGTTTGCTTGAGCTGTAGGCATGTAATGCAGTTTTTGATGAAATCGATGAAATGTTCAGTAAAACCAGGATAGTAAAATCGGTTTCGGAATTCTTAAATTGTGCGAAGTATTCCCAAATGTCCTCCTGTTGGTGAGTTGTGTAGTCTATAGATTACTTCTTTCCAGAGATGCTTTGGCAGACAGTATTGCTTGAAAATTATTTTGTCTGTGTCATCAAAGAATTGTCTGCATAACATGTTTTCAATTTCCAAACGGTCAAACTGTTTCGCGTATTTCTTCAACCGTCGGGATGCATACTTCAAGTTGCCACTTAGGCCGTTGCGTTTCCACTCAATTGCATGCGTAATCTCCTCGTCTTTTGTTTGCTCACTCGCCAAATCTAATATTTCTTCTCTATCCGTCAAATCGTTCAAAAGATCAGCTTGGTTCGCATATTGTATTGCGTTAACTTCCGCACGCTTCAACTTAAAGAGGCTATTCATTTCATCTCCATTCTCTCGTTTTCGTTCAATATACGCATCGTAAAGTCCGAGTTCCTGTAGTTGTGAAACAATGGTAACTTCTTCCATCTCTGATTCAGGGACATTGGTCAATTGGTCGATATTCGAGATAGAAACATCAGGTGATTTTGCTTCAGATTCAACATATATTTCACCGACTGGTACTTTGTCTGTTATTTTGAGGGACAGGCTGGCTCCTTAATCCGTCTGTACGCGTGAGAGAAAATCTGCTGCATAGTTAGCTTTGCTAGGAATATGGGCAATATTTATGTTAAACGAAAGAACTCGGTCCAGAAAGTTCCATGGTGATGGAGGAATGATTTTTGACTGAAAGAAATGCGTTAAACTTCGATTATCCGTGAGTACAATTACTGGATGACTGGATGCCCAGATGTAGTGGGAAAACTGGTCTAATGCACAGTAAAATGATAAAAATTCCTTGTAATAAATTGAAAACTTCAGCTGTGCTGTTGTGAAAAGTTGTGATCCAAAAGATACTGGAGCATAGACTTTCTTTTCCTTTGACTGTTTTCCTGTCACGTAATCTTCAACCATAAGCACAAATCCGGCTCCGTAGTAGCTTGCGTCACAGAGAAGGACATATTGTAGGCCAGGTTTAGGCAATCTGAGCGTCATCTCTGTTGCTTCAAGTAGATCCTTTTTCACAGTTTCTAATGCATTGTAATGTGTTTCTTTCGCTTCGAAATCGGCTCCTTTACGTAACAATTTAAAAAACGGTATAAGCTTCTCGCCTAGATTTGGGCTAAAACTTCTGAAGAACTGGGTAAAGCCAATCAGCCTTTTGACCTGTTTAGTTGTTCTTGGCATCGTAATCTTCTTTAAAAACTTTTTGATTTTCTCTGCTTGTGGGGTTATTCCCTCATTTGTAATTGTACTACCCAAAAATTTGATTGACTGTGAGGCTATTTCGCATTTTTCTGGTGACAATTTTAGTTCAGATCTTCGGATGCAATCGAAAATTTTCCTTACACTAGGAAGTAGCTGACTAAATTCTGTTACTGCACTTCCAATATCGTCAATGAATTGTGTGCATATACCGGCTGCTAAACAAGGGTCTAGATAATGGCGAATGAATGAACTAAAACCAGTAACTGATTTGCTAAGTCCTTGAGCTAAAAATTTGTACGCGTAAGTTCTTGATGAGAAATTGAAAGCTAAGAGTTGTACTGAGGTGTCGTCCGCCATCTGTACGCAATGATAAGCTTGCGAGCAGTCAAGTTTTGTGAACAATGTTTTTCCTGCAAAATGACTGGTTGCATCGACCATGTTTGAGATTGGGAAGTTTGTGCTGTGGTAGTCATTTTTAAGTAGGTGGTTGACTCTTCTCAGATCAATTAAAATTCGTAGTTTGCCTGACTCTTTTCTGTGAGCAAAAAATGGACTACTGCATTTAGACTATGACAAAGTTGTTATAAGTCCATAGTAGTACATCAGTGCTAATACAATATGCAGTTTGTCACGAAGATGGATTGGGGTTGGTGGTCCTTGTACATATACGGGTAGGTCATGCTCTGGAGTTAGCTTTATTTTCGGTTCCGTATTGCATCCGACGTCAAATCGGTGTTTGGCGAAAATGTCACAATATTCAATTAATAAGTGCTCGCATTCTTCGATTTGCTTCTTATTTAACGGTGAATTGTCCCAGTTGAATTTGCTGAGAAAGAATTTACGGTCCTCTTCATTACTTTGTGGATCAACCTTCTCCAACTTTTGGAAATTTAATATTTGGTCGTAAACTTTTTGTTGTAACAACGGCAAATTACTTGCGTCCTCGCATGTTTCTGGTGTCGGAAACCATAGTTTACTATATTCCGGTGGAGCTCTCCTAGTTTGCCCTGGTTTGTGTTGGGTGAAATCTTGGATAAGCTGGTTCAATTCCGCAATATAGTCATCTTTGTTTCTTGATTTTGCTAACGTTATCAGTTGTGGGTCAATTTGTATCAATTGATCGGCTTGCTCGGTTGAAAGGATTGAGAAACTGCCTACCTTCGTTCGGCTATTGATTGTAATAGGGTGTTCAGTTACGTTTAGAGCAGAGACATACAGTGTACTATTCATTCCTACAGTACTTAGCGAAGAAGTTAGTGCAATTTCTGTTTCTTTTTCGAGAATTTCATGAGTGATTACTCCAATTTTGTTTTCAAACTGATCGGGTTTGTCTGATAGATAGCATTCCAGGAAAATTTGCTCGTTGGGCAGTACTGTGTGCTTCTTGTTTGTGTAAATGGGAATCTTCTTATGTCTTACGGCTCGTCGTTTTCAGTTTACAGGCTTGATTCATTTATTTGAACTGTCAGATCGGGGAATTGAAAAGGGCTTCTTTTGGGCTAATTGAAATATCATGCTTGACAAAGAAGGGGTTACCAAGGATGACCGAGTTTGTTGAGGAAAGGACAAGGAAGTCTTCAACAAACTCTCTGTGAGCGAGTTTAAATTTAATTTCGGCCTGTTTCTCTATTCTGACTAGTTGTCCTCCAGCCATTTTGACTGAAGTACAATCTGGTTGCTTCAGTTTGGCTGCGTTCTTGTCAATTTCGGTAATTTCTTGAAGTAATCTGTTGCTTATGACATTTGCACAAGCGCCGGTGTCAATTAGTGCTCGACGGCTTATTCCGTTATTAACTTTAATTTTGACATAAGGGAGAAGGGATGACCTCATATTTGGATTTATATTGTAAAGATTAAATAGTTTGCTAGACTGCTCTATAGATTTGGAAAACTGTTTGCGACTTTTGGGCATTAAGGGTGGCTTTATTAGTTTTTTGATTGGCGCTTAAATGGAAATGAGGTTCCTCTATTATTAGTCCTACCTCTCTGAGAACATTGACTTGATCGATGATTTGGATAACCACATGTACAACAGAAAGTACCGCCAGATCTAGTCACAGGCATAAATGGGCTGGTGGGCATGCGAAATTGTGACTGCGATGTGAAATTTCGAGGATAAAACACTTGAGCATTAGTGTTTGGGAATCGGGTTCTCGGATTTCTATTAAAGAAGTTTCGACCTCTAAGATTATTCCCTCTGTAAGAGTTTTGATACATTTGACTTGCATAGTTATTTCTGGGCGTGTAGGGCGCCGCGGGGAATTGCCCCTGTCTATTAAATGATTGCTGGAGAGAGGGAGTTACATCTCGTTTTTTTGTTGTTTCTATCTGTGCCGCCGTGATGCGTTCGTCAATTGTTTGTAGCCTTTTGTCTAGTGAATCTCGCGTCTGGTTCAATTAAGAGAGCGCATTTATCAAATTTTCGGACACGGCGTTATTGATTTCATTGAACCAATCTTCAGGATAGTCATCTTTTCTGCACATGTCTCTAATTGTCATCTGTTGTCGAGCAGTGGTGCAGAGATCGGTAACAAGCGTGGCTGGTGGTTGTTCCATCAATTTTGATCGCAGCCATCCCGGCATGGCTTTAATGAAGATTCGTTTCACCTGTTCGTTCTTGTTGTCCTCCGCTGCTTGAAATCTAGCAGCTCGTGCGGCTGTTTCTCCCTCGAAGCGTGCGTGCTCTGCTCTGTCCCCTGCTCCTCCATCTCCTGGAAGCGCTAATGCTGCAACTGCTGGCAGATTGGGCGTTGAGTAGGCACGCTGAGACTTTGTTTGTAAATTCACTAGGAAATTTTCCAGGCTATCCATTTTTGGGTCAAATCTTAATTGTTCTAATTTAAGAACATGTACTTCTTAAAGGTCTTGATTCGCGAAGTGGTGCCTGAGTGCTGTGAGGCTTAATTCAAGATCATTTCTGGTTGCTTCGGGCAACGTTTGAAAATATCTTAACGCGGCGTCTCGGAGGTGGAGTTGCAGAAATGAAACTCAAAGACAGATTGCGGGGAAAAACCGTGATTGATTCTCATAACTCCCTATGGAATTGAAAGTACGATATTGCTTGTACAAAAACTTTAAAATGCAAGGTATTTTGGGTAGATTTAGTTGGATGGGTAGATTGAGTTTAGAAACACTACTGTTCTCAATTAGACAATACAGGATTGGTATCAGTAAAAAACAACATCAGATTGGGCATTTAAGACTAATTCGAACAGAGTTAAAACACGGGGCATCTCAAACTGGGATCTATCCAGTATCTACTCTTAATTTTTTTTGTGTTCATTTTACATAACTATCCTGAAAACTGCTGCTTAAAAGCACTTTAAGAAGAATAAGAGAAGAGTAAATCTAGCCGAAAGAAGTCAAAAGGAGCTCACATAAAGTCAAAAAATCGGCAAAATGAGAAGGCAAAAAAATTTGTTCAATTCCGCAATATAGTCATCTTTGTTTCTTGATTTTGCTAACGTTATCAGTTGTGGGTCAATTTGTATCAATTGATCGGCTTGCTCGGTTGAAAGGATTGAGAAACTGCCTACCTTTGTTCGGCTATTGATTGTAATAGGGTGTTCAGTTACGTTTAGAGCAGAGACATACAGTGTACTATTCATTCCTACAGTACTTAGCGAAGAAGTTAGTGCAATTTCTGTTTCTTTTTCGAGAATTTCATGAGTGATTACTCCAATTTTGTTTTCAAACTGATCGGGTTTGTCTGATAGATAGCATTCCAGGAAAATTTGCTCGTTGGGCAGTACTGTGTGCTTCTTGTTTGTGTAAATGGGAATCTTATGTCTTACGGCTCGTCGTTTTCAGTTTACAGGCTTGATTCATTTATTTGAACTGTCAGATCGGGGAATTGAAAAGGGCTTGTTTTGGGCTAATTGAAATATCATGCTTGACAAAGAAGGGGTTACCAAGGATGACCGAGTTTGTTGAGGAAAGGACAAGGAAGTCTTCAACAAACTCTCTGTGAGCGAGTTTAAATTTAATTTCGGCCTGTTTCTCTATTCTGACTAGTTGTCCTCCAGCCATTTTGACTGAAGTACAATCTGGTTGCTTCAGTTTGGCTGCGTTCTTGTCAATTTCGGTAATTTCTTGAAGTAATCTGTTGCTTATGACATTTGCACAAGCGCCGGTGTCAATTAGTGCTCGACGGCTTATTCCGTTATTAATTTTAATTTTGACATAAGGGAGAAGGGATGACCTCATATTTGGATTTATATTGTAAAGATTAAATAGTTTGCTAGACTGCTCTATAGATTTGGAAAACTGTTTGCGACTTTTGGGCATTAAGGGTGGCTTTATTAGTTTTTTGATTGGCGGTTAAATGGAAATGAGGTTCCTCTATTATTAGTCCTACCTCTCTGAGAACATTGACTTGATCGATGATTTGGATAACCACATGTACAACAGAAAGTACCGCCAGATCTAGTCACAGGCATAAATGGGCTGGTGGGCATGCGAAATTGTGACTGCGATGTGAAATTTCGAGGATAAAACACTTGAGCATTAGTGTTTGGGAATCGGGTTCTCGGATTTCTATTAAAGAAGTTTCGACCTCTAAGATTATTTCCTCTGTAAGAGTTTTGATACATTTGACTTGCATAGTTATTTCTGGGCGTGTAGGGCGCCGCGGGGAATTGCCCCTGTCTATTAAATGATTGCTGGAGAGAGGGAGTTACATCTCGTTTTTTTGTTGTTTCTATCTGTGCCGCCGTGATGCGTTCGTCAATTGTTTGTAGCCTTTTGTCTAGTGAATCTCGCGTCTGGTTCAATTAAGAGAGCGCATTTATCAAATTTTCGGACACGGCGTTATTGATTTCATTGAACCAATCTTCAGGATAGTCATCTTTTCTGCACATGTCTCTAATTGTCATCTGTTGTCGAGCAGTGGTGCAGAGATCGGTAACAAGCGTGGCTGGTGGTTGTTCCATCAATTTTGATCGCAGCCATCCCGGCATGGCTTTAATGAAGATTCGTTTCACCTGTTCGTTCTTGTTGTCCTCCGCTGCTTGAAATCTAGCAGCTCGTGCGGCTGTTTCTCCCTCGAAGCGTGCGTGCTCTGCTCTGTCCCCTGCTCCTCCATCTCCTGGAAGCGCTAATGCTGCAACTGCTGGCAGATTGGGCGTTGAGTAGGCACGCTGAGACTTTGTTTGTAAATTCACTAGGAAATTTTCCAGGCTATCCATTTTTGGGTCAAATCTTAATTGTTCTAATTTAAGAACATGTACTTCTTAAAGGTCTTGATTCGCGAAGTGGTCCCTGAGTGCTGTGAGGCTTAATTCAAGATCATTTCTGGTTGCTTCGGGCAACGTTTGAAAATATCTTAACGCGGCGTCTCGGAGGTGGAGTTGCAGAAATGAAACTCAAAGACAGATTGCGGGGAAAAACCGTGATTGATTCTCATAACTCCCTATGGAAATGAAAGTACGATATTGCTTGTACAAAAACTTTAAAATTCAAGGTATTTTGGGTAGATTTAGTTGGATGGGTAGATTGAGTTTAGAAACACTACTGTTCTCAATTAGAGAATACAGGATTGGTATCAGTAAAAAACAACATCAGATTGGGCATTTAAGACTAATTCGAACAGAGTTAAAACACGGGGCATCTCAAACTGGGATCTATCCAGTATCTACTCTTAATTTTTTTTGTGTTCATTTTACATAACTATCCTGAAAACTGCTGCTTAAAAGCACTTTAAGAAGAATAAGAGAAGAGTAAATCTAGCCGAAAGAAGTCAAAAGGAGCTCACATAAAGTCAAAAAATCGGCAAAATGATAAGGCAAAAAATTTGTTCGGCGAGTTTTAAAATATAGGAGCGCTATAGCCAGCTGAAATGAAAAAAAAATTAACTACAACGTAAACCGACTAACGTTAAACAACTTGCTCTCGAAGAGCATGCGGGGCACTTTAATTCAGGGGCTGCAGACTAGAATTTTTCTTTATGTGAGGAAACACAGACGGCTAGGGAAACCCTCGAACCAGGAAACCCTCGAACACAGACGGCTAGAGAAGTCCACGAAAGAAGCAATAACCACCCGGCTACAAAACTGTAATTGCCTACACTACAATCGTTTTTATCAACAAACTTCGGAGTGATAGCAAATGAGATCACCAAAATGAAGAAGAAAAACGCAAAAAAGTCGATTGAAAAGTCAAAATGTTCTAGAAGAGCAAAAACGGCCGCCAAGCAAAACTTTTTCATAAAAAAGATAGCCGGAAGAATATTCCGGAAGCGACTCGAAGTGTGTCTACTATCGTGTGGGAAAGCAATTAAGCATTTCCTCACCAAAGTTAACAAAAAAACGTTTAAAATATTAGCCCCCGTCGTATCGAAAAACTTCATCGAGCATTCACATCGAAACAAGCAAAATAAAAACAGTTTCATTGTCATACAGAAACGATATAAGCATTTTGACAGAAAAATTTTGACAGAAAACTTACTGTAAAAATTTGAAATCACAAAACTTTGTAATCTTCGAAACCTCTTGAAAAAAACCTGACCGGCTTGAAAAATGTTCTAAAATATATCAAATAGAAAACTATCAATTAGGACTGAAGAAAACACTAAATTATTTGTTTAAAAACATTGCTAAATTTAAATTAGCATGAAAAAGGAAAGCAAAATACTTGAATACAAAAAAAAACGTTTGTTACCATACCTAACTACACAGAAAATAAAAATTACTATGGATTTCGACAAGTAAACTTCGCAAAATCTCCGGGCTACATTATACTAAATGAAAACAATCGCAAACTGAGAAAACTGAAAAAGTCTAAGTAAAAGGCTAAAATACTTAATTTTTCCAACAACTAAAAAAAGTAAAGCAAAAACACTTTAGGTCTTTGAAGAAAGCTACAAATATACATGCTAGACCGTGGATAGTGCGAACACAATGTAAAAAAAACAGTGACAATAGTACTAGTTCGTAATTTCTGAATATTAACAATCAAACTAAAAGCAAACAGAAAAACGAGGATATTTTTGAGCATGCATGTCTTGAATATTACATAGCTATCCTCCATAATAGAAATCAAATAGCCATCATCTAAATTTTAAAACAGTGAAAACAGCTTTAATGTAAAAAAAGCAAAAAACAGCCGCAATAGCTTCGTAGATCTGCAGTCTCAAAAATATAGCTAAAGAAACAGACCAGAAAAACTTTTAAAAAATGCTGAGGTTGTTGCTTCTAATAACTGCCCTTAAATACCCTTGAATTAGAGTGGAACACACTCAATTGACTTTATCTCGTTGAATTAAAGTAAACAATAGCCAACCTCAGAATGAGGACCAAAAAATTTTGAGAGAGTGAGGTAAGTCATGTTTGACCAAAAATTAAATCACGCGAACAAAAAACACTCTCCACTACGAGTGAAAAAGACGTCACGCAAGCAATTCAGTTGACATTGCATGATCAAATGAAAAAAAAACAGATTTGAAGTGGTTATTGTGACGTCATATGGTCGTAAAAAATCCTGTTGACGAAATAATAAAATCCAAGAGAAGGCCAATAATAGACTCATCTATCGCTTTGCGGCTATTATTAAGTCTTATTTAAAAGCTCTGACTGTGCACCGAAAGACTTTTTCTATTACTTAAAACGAAAAAAACAAAACTTAGAAAAATTGACCAAAACCCGCAATGCTTGAATTGTCAAACGGAAATGGCCATGCAAATTTTTCAGAAAAAGTTTACTCAATGAAAAAAAATAGACATTAACGCAAAAAGCCAAATTTAAATAAAGTGAGAATAAAGTGCCCATTTTGAACTTGAAACGCATTATTAAGCTCTCAAAAAGCTCTGGTGGTATTAATTTCAGAAAGTTGCATAATGATGCACCATCGATCAAAAAATATTCTGACTAAAAAAACCAAATTACGAAAAAGGGCTAAAAGCTGTTATCTATATGCGACATTCTCTCAAAAAAAACTTTCAAATCGAAAAGCCATCCACTGAACGCGGCGCAAGATCAAAAACCTTCTCTCGCTGAGAAAAATCAGTTTAAACGGCAATTTTACTCACTTCAGCTCTTAGATTGAAACGCCGTTTGAAAAAATAGTACTTCCGGTAAAAACAACTTAACGAAAACCATACTCCTCTTCGAGTCGTAAAAAGACACACATTTACAATAATTGGCCCAAACTTCGTTCGAGAGCAATTAAAAATCCCGAAACCTTGAGCCGATTTTGCTCGTGACTATTTTTAAGCCCTTAAAAACAATGCATTGCAGTGTAAATGTTGCTGCAGCTACGATGAAAATTATTTCTACAAAACAACCAGAATACAAGCAGAAAATGAGTTCAATGGGCAAAAAACGTCTATAAAAGTTACCACAATGAACTATTTTGCCGAAACAATTATTCACAGTCAAAGTCATTCATTCAATAGTCAAAACAGTCATCTCAGCCCAAATATGTCACTATCGTCATTCAAAGTTGATAGAATATAGAATACATCTATGAGCGGAAAAGACCAGTCAATCCCACATTGCGGATTATCAAACGAAGAGCTGTCCAAGTTGTACCAAACTTGATGCTATTGTACACCAAAGTAACTGCTACAAATATGAAAATCGGAGTCAAACAACCCTCTTTCAATCATACCATTGCCAGTGGCTAACAAGCATTTCAGCTGGCATGATTGTATCGATAGTAAACACTACTTACGCAATCGAGGACGCCTCAGTGATGTCTGTCATTTGCCGATGCACACCTGTCGCAGTTCTGAAGTCCGCAAAGTCTTCGGAGTTCTCCTCGGCCGACTTGAACCTCGTGGGCAACTGGTAATCGTCAGTTGTTCCAACACTGTTCTCATTTTCACGTGGTTGCAAGAACTGTACACCAACTCTCGCAATTGGTCGCACATACGTACTGTTATTAAAACTGACCCGCCGGCGTCTTTTACCCTCATTCATTGGACCGAAATACGTATCATCTTGCTCACAAAATGTGGTCTCATTTGAATTCACATTCGTAACTGTTGTGTTTGCTTTCAATATTGATCGTCTTCGTCCCATTGCGGGAGGAAAAAAAGGACAAACGTGTACAAACTAAACTCCGAACTGAAGAATATCAAACATATTCTGAAATAGTCCAGTCAAGAGACACGTCAATGATATAATTCATAATTTAATTCACCGATATTTAAATGAGTTGGATGCAAGTTATTCTATGTAATAATTTACAAAATAGGGATTGCGAAACAAGTTTTTATAATTACAAACCTGCAGCCTGATCAATATTTGTATCACAGTCAACTAAAAAAAGTTGAATAAGCGAAGCAAAATCTTTTTGAACGGCTTAACAAATATAGTTTAACAAATAAATTTTAAGATGCAACCGAATTTTTTCATGAAACAATTCGTCAAATAAGAACTCAGATTATGAGGTACGAGAAGGCAGATTATCTTCATCGAATTACGAGAGCCTTGTTGTTTTACTTTGATGATTTACTTTGAAATGATTATAAGTAGAGTTGTGATTACCAATTGACAACTAAGAAAGCCAGTAATGATACCAAGTGTTTTCTCTAGTCAACTAATAACCTGACACAGTCTTCATAATGGCCGGGTTCTATTTTAAATTTGCCACTTCAGTGTTTGTGAAACAGGTAGATATTTGGCCTCAGTAGAAACACACTCAAATTATTTCTAGCCGCAGAAACTCCAAATTCTGCTTTGAATGTTTCAAATAATTCAAAAATTTCAAAAAAACAAGCAATAATAAACATAAACCGACTAATGTCGGATGAATTACTCTCGAATGACAGGCGGGGCAATTTATTTAGAGGGGGTGCAGCTTAGAAAAGTTAAATGGGTGTAAAAAAATCACTCCGACACCACTCCGGGAACCTCTGACCCCCAGATTGGCAGTCTGATTAAACACTCAGCTATAATGTCTTTGATGTCCTAACAATCACAATCGCTTTTAGCAACGAACTTAAAAAAGCACATTTACTTCCTTAAAAAAAGAACTGAAAATATTTTTGGAAAGAATTTTTGAAGGACCCAAAAGTAACTGATATGAAAGATGACATTGAGAGCATTAGATTTCAATTTTTTTTAAATCTTCATGATGTACATATAAAATTGTGAGAACTTTTTATAATCGCATTTTAGGCTATTTCTTACTAATGTAATGTCACATTTTAGTTAAGTAATTTAATGATTTTATAATTTTACATAATTCTTAACTTTACATTGCCTCTTTTACCATTTGCTTTTTATTCTTATGTGTACCAGAGGAAATTAACAATGTTTTTTTACGAACATGATTTCAGACCGAGAGCAACTTAGAACTTAGATCACTCAAAATGAACAAATTAAGTGTGGAAAAAGTCAAAGAATGTTCCAGAACAAAAACGCAAAACCAGTCAAGAGCAAATTTTGTATAAAAACCATCAAATTTACAATAAATGGCTTCAAACTTCAGTCGAGAGCAAATAAAAACCAGGAACAAAAATTTTATTCGTAGAACCATAGTCTAGAGCAATAAAAATTGTGAGTCACCGTATTGATATAGATAAGCTAAAACAATTTAAAAAAAGTGGTCACAAAATCACTACCATCATTTTCGAGTAAGACCTCACTGCTCATAGGTTGCCGAAGAAATTAATATCCACGAATTGACTTTTTTTCTTATTTCTCAAACAATTTTAATGATAATTTCCTACTATACGTTTTTCACCTATTACGAAAACAACCAACAAACGACAGTACTGACGAAATGCTCTCGAAGGACCTGTAGGAGCCGAATTCTGCAACAACCTACATCACTCGAAAGAGGGAGGTGAAGTGTGTCACTAGGGCGCTAAGTACACTAAGGCGCTTCAAGTCACATTGTTATTACACACCACAATTACGATTTAAAGGTGAAAAATAAAACTAAATTTTGTCCAACTTCATATGAGTTGCATTAGCAAACTTCCGCCACTTGTGTTCCGCTGCATAAACTTCTGGATGCTGATCAATTTAGATCACACAAACTCAAAAAATAAATAACATATTAATCAAAGTTCGTTCGAGAGCAGTTTTGATACCATGCGATACGCTGATAATCACACTTTCAGAAAAACGTAAAAATACCCGGCAAAAATAGCCGATATTGATTCCTATAACACCAATTGGGACCAAAGGAACACAAAACGATGAAAAAAATGATTGTTGTACAAAAACAATTTTAAGTGCAAACGATTTTGATTGGATTTTGTAGTGATGAAACTCAAGTTCCTTAATGAGAGAACACAGAGACTAAAATCAGTACAAAAAAGCATTAGAGATGTTAACCAAGACTTTCCAGAACAAAGGTAGCAGGACAGATACAATTCAAAGAATTATCATTGACTAACAAAAATCATGGCCTATATTGGACTCTGAATCGATTGGGATAATCATTTAAAAAATGAAAAATCGAAAAACAGTAAAGTCCAATCGCCGCATGTAAGAAAACCACAAGCGAGAAACCTTCTTCTTGTTCACACGCCATTGTCTCACATTAAGAAACATTATGCCACAAAACCACTCGCTTTTTCGCTTCGCTTCATGTTTGGGCGTGACAAAAAATCACTTCAATTTGACTTCAAAAATCATCAAAATGTGTGATTAGATTTTTAAAAAAAACAGCACCCGATTCAAATCAATTTCTTTGAATTTAAAAGAAAATAGAAACGCTATTATCACCGGCTGAGAAGATGAGGGCGGCTAATAAAAACTACAACTTAGAAAATTGGTAAAATTATTTTGTTCTTTTTCTTCTAAAACTGAATCAGCTTTTTTAAAAACAGAACCGACTAACGTCGGGCGAAATGCTCTCAAACGACCGGCGAGCGGTTGGCTTCGTCAGTAGCTAGGCACAGTTTAGTGAGGCTAGCTTTAGCTTAATTGAAGGGGCGTAAGTGAGCGCAGCGGGGGGGGGGGTGCACCGGGGGCTGATGGGGCGGCAACAGTGGGGGGTGGGGATTCAATCTCTAAGAACCTCCCTTTGCACCATAAGTATAAGTCTCCAACCAAAACAGATTCTGTGAATCGCATACTTGAAGACTAGTGAGCTGAAAGGCTCTAAGAGCACTTAATGCCCGCTGGGCGCTACCTGTTTATCCCGTTTTTGGACGAAAAGTCAATCAAATGCGTCAGACGAAAAATTGGTCAAGCGAAAAATCGCACAAAAAAGACCGACAAATATAATTGCTACAAACTTTGTTTGAAAGCAATTAATAATGTCTATGTAGCAGGAGAAACTGTTGCATTCACGGTTTAAAAATTGTATATCGCTATTTTCGCGTTAAAGAATCAAAACAATGAAAATTTTAAACTTCTGCTGACAATCTTAATTTTTTGCGATTTTTTTTAAAAAAAACTGACAACTATTCCTTCTAATGCGTATCTGCAATGCTGATAGCTGGCCAATTGAGATGCTAATTTCTATTAACTCTTCAAAAGGCAGCGTTCTATTCATCCAGCTGTTTTTGATCGTAGGTCAGAGTACTGCCTGGACAAATTGATCTGAGGGCAAAATTTCAACAAAAAACAACAACTCGGCAGCTTATTCACTTGACGAGATCAACATAGTCGCTATGACTTTGCTGCTATTAAACAGCAACCCAAATAAGATAAACGTCCAGGACACAGGACAAAAAGCAATTACAAATTTTAAAAGTTTTGCGAACTCGATGCTCTTTATTGATATTATAAATTGTCCCAAAATAGAAATGGATTAAGCTCATTCTATGGTCCAATTCAATTCGATCTGAGGCAACACATATCGACACCACGAATTAAGGCCAATCAAAAATGACCTCACAAATTTCTGGCGCGATCGTCCGATGGTGAGAATTGAATTCTCAGTAGATGCTAAGGCTCTCTCTAAATCCTGTTCAGGCCCTCTAATTGTATTCCAATACTCTAAACTTTGTCTAATTGCTCGTCTAATTGAAGCTTAAACAATTTCTTCCAACTCTTTAAAGTCGACTAGACAGCTAACTACATTTCAAATGCTACCTTACATACCTCTTTGAAATAATTAGCTATCATCAAAATTCGCGTACTGATTGTCAAAAGCAGATCTTATCTTGTATTTCCTCCACTGAACTTACACAATTATCACAGCCTATTTTGAGCATTTTTGATCACGGCACCTTTCTACACCCTTTTACCTGTAGAGGCTTTTCAGTGGAAATGATGAAAAGCAGCAACGCAACTTCAGAGAGCTTCTGAGATAAAACTGGGAATTCATCTACAAACGAATATCTCCTTATTTGCCTTTTCATTTAGAATTTTAATTAGCTCCCCCTTTTCAATCAATTCACGAAATCAAAGCCCAAAAACAATCCTACTTTATTCTGTTTGTTCTTCCCTACAAAACATTCCCACTATGCCTCAAAAGCTACCACCTTGTTATGTTAGTGACTTCCCAAAGGATATTAATTTTAATGCTCAAACAGTTCTGAGCTGCGTTGGCATAAAAATCATGCTTTCATCTCATAGAATACATTTTAGGAACCTTTTTTAAAATTACAGCAAAAAACAAACAGAACTTGATCAAACACTGATTTTGCAACTTTTCCCTGAAAATTCACCCAACTTCACTTCAATTTGCTACAGCATGCAAAGTTTTTTAATAGACTTTTATAAAGACGGTAAAAATATAAATCAAAATTTCATGTTCATCAAAAGCATCAATCAAATTTCAACTGTCAACTCACATATTTTGGTTCAACCTTATTATTGATCGTGTTAGTCACGTATCCTTTTTCCATAGAACTGAATTTTACAGCTAATCATCAGTCTTAAAACTCACAAGGCATCCTCGTTCTTTTGTCCGCTGTTAACTAATCACCCCTTTATGTGAAACATACCCGGCAGATAGCCGGAAAATAGCCGCCGATGATTCCAATAAGCATGATTGGGATTGAACGAATAGAATATATTGAAAAAAAAAGATTTTTGTACAAAAATATTTTTTAAGTCCGATTTATTTTGATGGCATTTCGTAGTTGAACATACTTCTGTTTCTTAGAGAGAGGCTACAGGGGCTTCTATCAACACCAATAAGCATTAGAGATGGTAACTAAGACTTATAGGAACGACGTTCAAATAGCGGGCATCTAAAATTGGGCTTTATGGGTTTATCCCGTTTCTACTTCTGACTTCAATTTTTTATACTGACTCTGTTCATTTTGAATTGCTTTGCTGAGCAACTGATGTTCAAAATCACTTTTAGCAGAATGAGAGAAGAGAAACTGGCCTAGAGAAGTCAAAAAGATATCACGCAAAATGTCGAAAAAGCGGCAAAATGGTAAAGCGAAAAAAAGTTTGACGAAGTAAAAAAAAAACATAGCCGGAAGAATTCCGGAAACGACTCGAAGTGAAAATCTATTTAAACGCCATCCAACTACTCATCAAACAAAACGTGCCTTCACTAATTTATGATCATCTTGAAAGAAAGTCATGAAACAAAAAAGTAAAAACAAAATCAAATCTGTTAAAATATGATAAATCTGATCAAATTTTGTTATAAATTGAGATCCCGAAAAAACTATCTCTGCCAAAATAACTTCATGAAAACAACTAGTACTTACTAAAATCACTGAGGTAAATTTTGAAAAAAAAATACTTTAGGCTAAATTATGAAAAGAAAGCTCTTAAAAAACAACTTTAACTGAAAAACTGGAAGTTATCAAATTCTTTAAAATTTCAAAAGCATATAAATCCAAAGAAAAAATCCCATCAGCCAATAGGGTATCCAGATGCTCGCAAAACAATAGGCAGGTCATAATAGGCTAAGAAACTTAGCTAAAAACAGAGAAAAAAAACGAAAAACGGCAAAAAATTACGAAAAAGTTCCAATTTTCGCCATTTTTTTGTCATATTTCTCAACAAAAAAATGATTCTTACCCACAAAACTGTAACCAATTGTTATCATAAATTCGCTCAAGTAGAAGGGGTTTCTTCAATACCCATTTGAGCCAATAAAACAAAATAATCGTCAAAAAAACGCAAAAATTAGCCCGAAAATCAGCAAAATACATAAAAAACCTCCGAATTATCATAAAATTCACATGAATTTTCAAAAACCTTCAAAACACTACCGAAACCAGCCTGAAATTAAAACAAAATCATAACCAAACCTCTTAACCAAAATAAATGAAAAAAAACTTCTTTAAAATGCCGCACGTGAACAAAAAAATTTCGCTCGCTTAGAGAAAATTTTTTCACACATCAATTTCTCGCTCTCTCAAAAACAGCGGTATGAACAAAAACCACTCACTTTTTGCTCCGCTCTTCACTTTTGTTCAGCGCCAAAATCACTCCAAATTTTTTCACGCGTTTCATTTCCCGCTTCAAATATCAATCCATCAAAATTGATTAAAAAAAGGACTTCTCCAATACTCCTCTTCGAGTCGTAAAAAAAATACGAGCGCAATAATAGCCGGCTGAGAAGATGAGGGCGGCTATTAATAAGTAAATGAAGGTCAAATTGAGGCTCAAAGTGATCGAAAGCACTAACACGGTTACAAGAAGTGGGGAGGGAATAATAAGAAGGAACCAAATATTAGACAACTATCAGCTTCTACCATTATTCGACTGTTTGTTCGAAGATGAATTGCTAGAATCTCCGCTCGTTGAAGTCACCGCACTGCTGTTTGAGTCCAAAGACTTCATCAATCTAAAAAGTGCAGCTGCTTCTCGGATTCCACTGAACTCAATGCAAAATGCCTGCATCTAAAAATCAAAAAGAGTGATTTAACATTCTTGCAATCTTCAGATTTGCAAAACTTGTTTTTCCCCCGAAAAACTTTGTCTTCAAAATGCAGCCGAAGCCTTCCGAACGTACTATATAGTACAAAAACTGATTGCTGAATTATAAATTCCCAAATACTAAATTGATAAATTCCCAATTTTTCATGATTACTGATTTTAATTACAAATCAAACGAAAAATTTTTATAAGACCTTGGGCTGCTGCCTTATAGATACTATGAGTGCTAAAAGGGCCAAAAATGAGCCCAAAAATAAATAATAAACAGCATTATTGAAAGCGCAAACAACAAATATTTGATGACTTTAATGTTAATGTATATGTTGATTAGCAACCAATCATTGACAAAATCATAGAACCTATCTAATATTCTACCAATCGGATTGGGATTGAAAGAGAAAATAGTGAAAAAATGATTTTTGTACAAACAATTTTAAAGTGAGAACTATTTTGATGTCATTTTGGAGCTGAACATGCTCCTGTTTCGTAGTGAAACCACACAGGGGCTAGTATCAATACCAATAAGCATTAGAGATGTTAACTATGAACAAAGTTCGAGTAACGGGCATCTAAAATCGAGCTTTATGGGTTTATCTCGTTTCTATTTCTGATTTCGTTTTTTAAGTACTGACTCTGTTCATTTTGAATTGCTTTGCTGAGCAACTGCTGTCTAAAAAACTTTTAGCCGAATGAGAGATGAGTGAAACTAGCCTAGAGAAGTCAAAAAGATTTCACGCAAAATGTCGAAAAGGCGGTAAAATGAGGAAAAGCGAAAAATTTTTATTCGACGAAAAAATATATAGCAGGACAAGTCCTGACGTACAATTCAAAGAATTTTCATTGACTACAGAAAAAACCAGACATAGCACGGACTATTAGTGAATTGAGAAAACAATTTCTATATCAGATAAAAAAACAAAAAAATCAATGTCAAAATGCTGCATGTGAACAAAAAACCACTAGCGAGAAATGTAAATTTTGTTCTAACAAAAATCGAGGCCTAGAATGAATGGATTGGGTAAACAATTTAGAAAAAATTTGATCCAAAAAATTGAAAAAAAAGTAAAGATCAAAGTGAAATTGCCGCATGTGAAAAAAAAACCAATCGCATGCTCTATAATAACTGGCTCCATAAAAAGCCGCATGCTCTATAATAACTGGCTGAGAAGCTGATAAACAGCCAAAAATTCAACGCCTTTCTCAAAACAAAATTTGAAAAACCTCAGCGATTGGTCAATTTATGAGAATTTGTGCGAAAAGCTGCATTTTTCAGTCAATTCTCAGCGAACTTTACATACTGACGAAGATCAATTCGCAAACATTTTCAAATATACAGTTAGCGGATTTAAATGTCCAAATTCAGCTTGGATTTATCCCCTTATTAAAGACTAATTTTTTTCAAGCGACCACCCGAGCGACGACCGGATTGAGCAAGCACAAGAACAAAAATTCAGGAAAGCGATACCATAAAAAACATTACAGTCAATAATATTTCGAATAAAAATAGAAATACCTCTCAATAACCAATTACAGCATAAAGGAAGCCAATTTTTTGTATATGAGCTTATTTAAGTGTCAAATTACACCAAATGAACTTTAAATGCAACCACACAAATGAATTAACTGTGGCTTCATTAAAACTTTGATTCATCGTCTATTCATTTCTATACTGTCTCAAAACCGTTTTGAGTTCCTCTTTGAAATTCTTGTTTCCATTTGTAGTTTCATTAACGTTATCTGCGTACAAAACTATCGTGTTGTTGTTGCATCTTAGCAGGTCATTTACGTATACGATGAAAAATTTTGCAATCAAATCAGTAAGGTTTTGCAAAAATTGTATCAATGATAAAAAACGAAACGTCATCATAAATATGTCAATTCTAACGTCTTCATTACGTGTTTTTACATCAAACGATTTTGAAAAGGCTTTACAAAAAATTTATTTCCTCAAATGAACTTCTTCTGAGAATTAATTAATCATTCGATACGGGATATGATATCATTACCATTGGATTCGCAACAATTGATTTCGCATTAAAACCCTAAAAATCGACAAAAAGCAAGCAAAAAAATCTCGCATTGATTCTTTTAAACACCAACCGCAGAATGATACGTAAGCACACACATACTAAAAAACTGCAGGAACAGATGCCTGCCGAAAGATCAACGAGGACGACGAATATGGAAACAAAAAAGAGAACGCAGCACATAAAAAGAGTACTTCTTATTAATTTTCAACAAGCCTTATACAAAAATTACCGCATTGAACACTAAACACGAAAAAAGGACATCAAATTTATGAAGGCTCTATTGTAAGGCAAAATTTCGATTGCTCCGTTTGCAAAAAACAGCATTAGACTTGTTTTTTTTTCTTTTAAAAAAAGTCATAAAATAGTACCTTCAATTTTTTATTTTTTTCCCGAAAAGTCTCAGATCAATACTATTCACAGACTTTTTCGCAAAGAGCCATTCCAAAATAGGGATTTCGAAGACGCAAGCAACTAACTATAAAACATTTTCACATGGTGGTAAACAAATTCAATTTGAGCTTACAATCAGAGCAAATACTGAAGAAACCCATTCTCAGAACGAAAAAGCTGCATAAAAATTTGAGAAAAACACTCGCTTTGAACGGATTTTGATATCTTAAAACAATTATTTCAGAAGCAGAAAAGATAAAAAAGATTGGAAAAACGCATCAACTGATTAATACGATACAAAATTATTTATCATGAAAGAGAACTTTGGCTAACAATAGGCAAAAATCATTTTCGTTACAAAAATAGAAAATTAGTTACCCAACCTTTGTCTTACTGAAGAATAAAAGACAAGCATAACCGACTAAACGTCGGAAGAATTGCTCTGGAACAACTAGTGGGAGCTCTAATGAATTGCAGCCTGCTTCAGTCGGGCGGGGGAGCCTAAATGGGACTCAGGAGTCCTCAGTTAAATAGTGGGATTCAAACAACCACATTAGAGGTTAACATATACCATAAGTAAGACTTAAAGTGAAAAATGACACCAGTTTTGGCGCACTTTTCATTTGACTTTTAGTATTAAACTGCCGCCAATTCAGTTCAGCTGCTTTAAATTGTCTTTGCGAAAGAATTTTAGATCACGTGAAACGCAAGAAGTCAAGGGCGTAAAAGTCACTCGAAAAGTCAAAACGGTCAAGCGAAAATTTTGTATAAAAAGACAAACCCGTTTACAATAATTGCTTCTCTACGAGAAATTAAAAACAGGTTATAAAATTCTTTTATTCAGTTTAAGCTGCGTTTGGACCACACCAAAAAGATTAAACATATACCGAATAATATCGGACGAATTGCTCTCGAACGACTGCCGAGGCAAACAATTTAGAAGGGGGTATACTCTCGAACGACTGCCGAGGCAAACAATTTAGAAGGGGGTATAGACGAGGTACTTTTATTGAGCAAATACTTTTAGACTAGGTAGAGGTTCGAACCCCCGCTCTCTACTTAGCTACATGGTCTATCCTTTGTTTGCTCTCACAATCGGTTATATTTTAACAACAGACTTAATTTCTCAATGCTCGCATTGGAAATCACTAAAAAAACAAGAAGTCAAGCGTGAAAAAGTCACTCATGAAGTGAAATCTAAATAATGTTCTAGAAAAAAACAGTCAGGCAAATTTTTGCAAAAAAGACACGTTTACAATAATTGCCTGAAACTTCGTTTGAGAGCAACTAAATAACAAAAAAAAAATCAATCAGAAGCAGATCCTCCATAATCAAGAGAATTATTACGGATGCATTCAGTTGATCTTCAATTTGATTTTGAATCACAAACTTGAATTATGCAACTGAGCGAACAGACAAATTTTTCGAGGGCGGTGAGTTTCGAATTATCGGAAGGCGAATCAGCTCGTGACACCATTGGTCAGAAACTACCAAAGCGTACAAAAAAATGAAATCATCCAGGTCATCCACACTGGATAAGAGGCGGAGCAGATGACGGAAGCATCTATTTGAGGAGGGGTGGTTGTTGTCCGAACTTTAAACATAACCGACCAAAGTCGGGCGAATTGCTCTCAAACGACCGGCTGGCTTCGGTAGTAACCAGCTGGGGCTTAGGGATGCTAGCATTAGGGGATGACCGGTGTCTGTGCGTGGGGGGTGAAGCAATGGGGGTATGGTTGCTAAGACTAGTTGAGAGGGGGTTCAAATCGACAGGTGGAGGTGGGTGGACAATGGGAGTGTTGAGGGGGTATAATGGGGGGCTGATGGCGGGGGTTACTGAGGGGCGTCAAATTTTTAAGATTAAGGCCCGCCCTTCACACAATGAAATTTTCCCCTCAAAACAGTTTTGGTAAACCGCATTAATAAAGCTTAGGGCTTCGCATTAATAAAGCTTAATCGCATTAATATAAGAGAACTTAAGGTCCTCGAGCGCTAACTGTTTTTCCCATCCCGTTTTTGAGGAGAAAGTGAAATGGATCGGACGAAAAATCGGTCAAACAAAAACATTAAAAAAGAACACAGGACTAATATAATTGCAACAAACTTCGTTTGAGAGCAATTAAAAACTCAATTTTGGTAGGACCGTGAAGTAATGCTCATTCAGCAGCTCTAGTGATACATAACTTCGGCAATTTGTATTACAAAAAATCAAAGAGCTACGCGGACATATTGACCTCGGCAGACGTTTCTCAGAACGAAAAAGCATTTCCAAAACAAATTATCGAAGTAAAACTAGCACACGACTAACCAATTGAATCAAATTTTGGTCGAGACTAATTAAAAAGGACTGATACAAAACCATTTGAAAAATTCAAGTATCTGACAAATTAAATATTCCAATATACCCAACAGATTGCCAAAAAATTAACCGCTATTTATTCCCATAACACCGATTATAATTGAGAAAAGAATCGCAAAAAATTTACTGATGTACGAAAATGGGAAAAAATAATGTCAAAATGCCGCATATGAACAAAAAACCACTAGCAAGAAAGCGATTTTTGTTCAAACCCCTTTTTCTCATTCGACTTTAAAATTAGAGAAAAATTTTCACACCAAAAAACCACTTGCGTTTTTGCCCTGTTCGGCGTGACCAAAATCGTGACTTCAATTTCACTTCAAAAATCATTAAAATGTGTGAACAGATCTGAAGAAAAGACAGCGCCCCAATACAATTCAAATTCTTTGAATTGTTAAAAATAGGAGCGCTCTTATCACCGGCTGAGAACTTAGAAAATTGGTAAAATTATTTTGTTCTCATTTCCCTTCTAAAACTGAATCAGCTTTTTTAAAATAATTTCTACGTAACAGGGGAAACTGTTGCATTCACGGTTTAAAAATTGTACGCCGCTATTCTCGTGCTCAAAAAGCAAAACACGAAATTTTTAAACTTCTGCTGACAATCTTAAGTTTTGCAATTTTTTTAGAAAACTGACACCTATTCATTCTAATGCGCATTAGAGATGCTGATAGCTAAACAGTTGACATGATACGACTGAATTGTAAAAATAGGAGCACAATCATAGCCTGTTGAGAAGATCAGGGCGGCTAATAATGACCAACTCCCCTGTAAACAGAAGAAAGCAACAAGCAGAGAAAAATTAAGACAGAAAAGCAAATCCGCATGAACAATACAAGGCACTGAGGCTTAAGTCTTCATTGATATTACCCTCACGAACAGTATTCTCATCACGAACAGGTAAACTAGATGCTAACAACGAAATAAATCGACCACTACCAGCCAAACAGAAAAGACAACACAAAATCTCAAATAAAATTGCTAGTAGGGCATTAAAATTGTGCTGCGACGTAAAGCCTTTGGGCTTGACCAGTTTAGTCCTTTTCAAAATTGAAGTAAAAATGCGTGACCATGTGTTGCCCAAAAAATAGTAGGACAAGTCCCTATAAGCAATCAAAGAGTTTGAAAAATCAAAAGCAAAATCAAAAGATCTCACATTTGAGTGAAGGCAAAAGTCCCGCCTCCCAGCATAATTAAAGAAACGTACAAATGAGAAAACACAATGGAGTGAAAAATAAAAAAAACCTTACACGAAGTTTTACAAAACTGTCCCAAATGACGTCTAAACATAACTGACTAATCTCGGTCGAACTGGTCTCAAACAACAGGCACTGGCGAAAGATCGATCCGGCAAAAAAATGCACAAAAGACCAAGTGCTGAAAATGTAGCCGACTTCGTGTTTGAGGGCAATATACAAGCTATAAAACAACTATAAACTTCAACAAAATGCGTAATATATCTCGAAAATGATCACGCCAAAAGAATTACTACTAGCTTTACTTACTTTTTCTGAATTCAAATGCCGAAATTTAAAAACCAAAGGAGAGTCTAGCCTCCATTTAGCTACACCAGCTATTAAAGACAATAATTGAATTATCGTAGCAATTTTGAAACAGTTTGCAAATAATACTAACTTCAACCATCAGATCAGACACGTTCACCACTTTGTTCCTGATGAGAGATTGCAAAAACACACAAAGCAGCCGAACCAATCGATTTTGGTGAAATTTGTCTTGAATAGCCTCACATGTTTGAATACAATTTGAAATGTACATCTGGATAAACTCATTCGGCAGTTCAACTTCGTTTGTCAATCGATTCACAACTTCCATTGAATGAACAGACATTTGGATGTTTACCAATGCTTTTAGAAACTCTAACATTTGGTGTTCACTTCCTGCACCGCTTGAAACCAGAACCTTCAGTAAAAGGTCAACAGCTGCTATAGGGTTATGTTCAGTTAAGGCCGCTAGATGATCAACACAGAATCTAAGTCCACTTGTATTTTTTACATTGCGCAGTTCGTTTCGAATCTCGACAAGCTGATCATTGGGCAAGGCATTTTTAAATGCTGCTTCCAAAAGATTTCGCAGGTTTGCACTAACTCCTGGAGCGTCAAGAGATCCATTATCGCTGTTGTTGTTCTCGCTTTTGCTAGATTGGTTTTCAGACACAATAGAATCGTCAAATAGAAACTTATGCTCCGTATCCAGAGGATTCATCCATATAAGTTCATTTCCTTCATCGGAGGCGAGGAATGGTGGTGGTGGGATTCGGAACATGAACGATGCGGGGTTAATTGTTGACCCTAAAATATGGACATACGAATCATGGATTCATACTCAAAATGCTCCCTTTCTTACATATCTATTACCATATAAAACCAATCTCCTTATTCATGACTGAAGGTCAAGTATAACCCATTTAAAAGCGTAATTTATGTTTCTACATAGTTGAGAAATTTAGATGAGGATTACTTCAAAGTCTTTCTTACCCAGATGAGGAATGACGCATTCTAAAGCCTTGGCTATCTGTTGTTGACTGCTAGAGGGACTCACACTCTGAGGTAAGGGATGAGGAATAACAGCACTAATAGCCGCTTTTTCGGTGAGAGGCATCGACTCCAGGTCAATTGCTAAAACATTTACGTTTATTTACGTGCTCTAAAAACTGATTCAATTTTATGGGCAAACAATACGTAGACACCTGCTTAAGCTATAAAATAAGTTCAAAAAGTGTATCCCCAGCTGTTGTACTATAGCATCGAAGTGACTGAATAACAAAAGGTCCTACGAGCTGAAAACAAAAATAACAATGCGGCTGTGAAGGTGTTCGGAAAATTTAACAAATTCCATTTTACCCAATGCCATTATACCCAACCAGCCATTTTACCCAATACCATTTTACTCAAAGCCAACTTGAATTGACCCTATTGTTCAAATTACTAGAGCGACTATTAGCGGACTATATAATTAAATGGCACGTGGGACTTGATATGAAACTATCACAACCGAACATGGGATTATTATAAATGGCTATATAATTAAATGGCCGTTGGACTATTACAACCAAACATCGGATAATTGAACGAAAAGATCAAAGAGCATTGGGTAAGTTGGCATTGGGTAGAATGGAATCGGGTAAATTGTCATGTAACCGGCAATTAACAATTTAGGTGAGATTGAAGACTCTGCAAAATTTTATGCAAAAACTTTTGTAGATAGTGGAGTCAAAATCTTGCAATGCCCACATTTAGCTGGAATTAACAATGCACTTTTCAATAAAAAACCAGAACCAAAAGTTCATAAAGCTGAAACCCCAGCAAGCCCAGTGCTAACATTTCCTGGTAGGTGTTCTTATCAACTAAACAATTTTCCTCAAATTTTCTCCCCGAATTGCTCTCAAACCACTGGCAAGCGGTTGCACTAGTCAATAGCTAGAAGCGATGTAGGGGGGCTTGCTTGAGCTTCAACTACGTGGGTTGGGTGTGCATTCGAGGAGGAGTTACGGGTCGAATGAGGTGAGGGATAAAGTGATGGCTACCAAAAAATTATGTCTTAACGGTTTACCTTCACGCCAAAAATTATGTCTTTTTAACGGTTTTGTTGATGGGCTTAATTGGAGACTATTGAGCCGTATGAACGACTAGTAAACCTCCGGGTATGACCTGTTTATCCCGTTTTTGAGGACAAAGTCAAAAGGTCGGACACAAAAAAAGACCAGCAGTACCAATATTATTAATTAATAAAAACTTGGTTTGAGTGCAATTTAAAGGAACGAAAGCGATATTGAAGACGCATAAAATGCATTTACAGAAAAAATAATTCAGAGCAGATAACGTTAGAGAAAAATAGAGCAAAACTTGTTTTTTTAAGATATAATTATATACATGCAAGCACAAAATCAGAATGAAAATAACTTAAAACGGTCAAAATTATCTCATCATTGAGGACAAAGGTAAGAAGTAGCAGTCAAAAAATCAATTCTAGGAATTTTAACAATACTCAAAAAAGTTTTTACAAAATGTGCAAACAATTGAAACATAGCTGGCAGATTGCCAGAAAATAGCCGCAATAGCTTTGTGGATCTGCAGTCTCAACAAAACAGTAAAAAAGACAGACTGAATATATAACATATCAGCCTTCATTGAAGGCTGATATGTTATATTTTGATTAAAAATCTGTAAACGTTTTTGCTGCCTCTATTAGCTGCTCTCAAATAACCTTCATTTAGAAAGACACTCAACCATTTGACCTTATCTCTTTGAATTAAAGTCAATAAAAGTCAATTTCAAAGTGAGGACGTCATTTTTGAGAGTGAGGTAAGTCAAGTGTGACCAAAAATTTAATCACGCGAATGAGCAACAAACTCACTCCATTAAGAGAAAAAATGACGTCACGCACGCACTTCAGTTGAAATTGCATGAACGAATAAACAAAAAGCAGATTGAAGTGGTTGTGACGTCATATGGTCGTAACAAAATTCGCGACGACGAAATAAAAAAACATAGCAGGACAAGTCCTGACGTACAATTTTCGTTGACTAAACAGCAAACTAGACCTGAAACGGACTATGAATGGATTGGAAAAACCATTTAGAAAAAAATCCGATCCAGAAAATCGAAAAAACAGTAAAAATCAAAGTGAAATTGCCGCATGTGAACAAAAAACCACTACCGATAAAGCGAATTTTTGTTCAAACACCGTATTCTCACTCTACTTTAAAATTAGAGCGAAAAAATTTCACGCCGCAAACCCGCTCGCATTTTTGCTCCATTTCCAGTTTCGGCGTGACCAAAATCACTACTCCAATTTGACTTCAAAAATCATGAAAATGTGCGAACAGATCTTAAAAAAAAGACAGCGCCCCAATACAATTCAAATTCTTTGAATTGTTAAAAGCAAGAAAAGGCCACTAATAGCCCCAGCTATCGCTGTGCGGCTATTAAAGAATAACATGAAATTCAACATAATATCTTCAAATCAACATCTGGAAACGGCTCAGTGGCAATTGATTGACCACTGGCAAGCGGTTGCACTAGTCAATAGCTAGAAGCGATGTAGGGGGGCTTGCTTGAGCTTCAACTACGTGGGTTGGGTGTGCATTCGAGGAGGAGTTACGGGTCGAATGAGGTGAGGGATAAAGTGATGGCTACCAAAAAATTATGTCTTAACGGTTTACCTTCACGCCAAAAATTATGTCTTTTTAACGGTTTTGTTGATGGGCTTAATTGGAGACTATTGAGCCGTATGAACGACTAGTAAACCTCCGGGTATGACCTGTTTATCCCGTTTTTGAGGACAAAGTCAAAAGGTCGGACACAAAAAAAGACCAGCAGTACCAATATTATTAATTAATAAAAACTTGGTTTGAGTGCAATTAAAAGGAACGAAAGCGATATTGAAGACGCATAAAATGCATTTACAGAAAATGCATCGACGACGAAATAAAAAAACATAGCAGGACAAGTCCTGACGTACAATTTTCGTTGACTAAACAGCAAACTAGACCTGAAACGGACTATGAATGGATTGGAAAAACCATTTAGAAAAAAATC
>NW_027449801.1:0-17500 GCF_964194025.1 Convolutriloba macropyga
TAATAATAATAGATATATTAGTAGTAGTGTGTGACTGCCTATCCACAACTTGCTTTTGGTGCGGCGACTTTCTGTATCTACGCCATGGTGAATAAAATGCGTAGATGTAAAAGTCAATGAAGCACAAGTGTTAAGACAAATCTAATGAACAAAAATCTAAATCAATGAGAGATATTTTGTTTCTTTTTCATACCTTGTTCTGAGAGAGAGAGCACACAAGAGAGAGAGAGAGAGAGAGAGAGAGAGAGAGAAAGAGATAAAGAGAGAAAGAGAGAGAGAGAGCAAACCAAACCGACTAACATTGTAAAAAAGAATACAAAAAATTAACCAATTTTTGAATTTAAACGTGCTGAAGACATTTATAATGACGGACTTTCAGCTCCGTGTGATATTGGGATCAGACTGACACGCAATATGCTCAATTGTGCTTTTTGAGCCATCTGACTAGTTTTTTTTTTACTATAACACTTGAGTCAAGTGCTTCGATTTTGTACGACACTTTTGGAATTGGCAAGCTAGAGATAATGGGCCCTGCTGTTCCATCTGCTGAAAATGAACGATTTTGCAGCTGCTGCCTTGGAGCTAGTGACATTGTCACAATTTGTTGCACCATGTGTGTCAATGCAGTCAGTATGGGGGTTCGAAACGTATAAGGTGCTAATCAATCCGTTTTGAAGTTTGCCAGATTTTGTTTGAAAATGTTACTCAGTACTATTTTGTGTTGAATATTCCCTTACGCACGTGTTGAATACAGTTTCTCATGTGAAAATTTTGTCGAAATGACTTAAATTGTCAGGCAGCTAGATCTCATTTCTTGCTTGGAATTGGAATAATTTTTGCTTGGCTTTTTTGATCTCTTTCAGTACCCCGATACAAAAAAAAATGTTTTGCATCGTTATTTGTTCCGCATATAATAAGCCTGGGAAGCCCGAATGAGAACTCTCTTCTTTTGCGCGTTCACCTTTTTCCTTTCTTTTCAAAGAGGCTCTGTAGGTGCTAGTGCTATATTAATTGAAGACTGTGCTATCAGTGTATTTTCCTTTCTAATAAAGGATGTCAATTGCAGGTTTTGCTAAATTCTGTTCCGAGCGCCGGTCCGGTAAAAACGCTTTTTTCCTGCAACAAGTTTTTTTTCGAGTATTCAAGCAAGCAACTGAACTGGCATTAGCAGAATCTACTTTATGATTTTCAAAATATTAAATGCGTGCTGTATAAATTTGCAAAAGTGTTTTTCAACAATCAAAATTTAGCATCTTCGTAGACAGTTTGAAGTATTTGAAGCCAGTTATTGAAAGCATAGCACCTACCCGCTGAAGCAGGATACAATACCCTTTCCCCGAAAAAAATTTACAAAAGAATCGAACGCCCATCAGTCGGTCGAGAGCAATTTATCTGCCGTTATTCGGTTATATTTTATCTTTATTATTCACCACTCATTAATTAAAGGAGTCAGTGGAATGGTCTCTTAAGCAGATAAGTTGCATAACTCCGGGGCATTTTAAAATGAATTTGACGGAAGATCATGATGGTCGTGCGTGCAATAATCACTGGTGCTACTGATTTCGCAGTACACGTTAAGCATTAGTGCACAGCCGTTGGGTTTTTTTTTTGTCGTTGGAACGCATGTTCAGCCTCGGATGAGGTGTTGATTAGTTGGAAATGTAGTATTCAGATTTATACCCTTGAGGTAACCAACATTTGATATAACTATTAAACAATGTTGTAAATTATTGCAAAGATAGAGCATGGTCTAAATTGTATAAAATGAGTGATGGCACAATTTCAATAACTCATTTTTGAAGTTAAAATTATATTTCTATCTCTGTTTCTGTGTGTCGTTGCCTCTTCGTATTATCACACGCTTCTCGAGCTTTGCCTTGAATCCAAACCAAATTTCATTCTCGAATAGTAGTTTGCTATGTTTCTTCGTTTCATATCGAATTATATAAATATCTTGTGTCCTGCTGTGTTTTCGTTCCATCTGTCCTTAATTTGTAGCGGAAATTTAATTGATGTTTTTGCTGTCATTGCTATACAGATGAAATGCTTTTCGTTACATTTTGAGCACACTTAGTAGTTCCTCATTAACCTCATCAAGTCGGTTAATATTAGAATCTTGCTCTGCCTCTCTTAACTCAGCATAGAAATTTTAAAAGCACAGCTGTTATGATAATAAGTTGACATGCTACGAAGAAAGCATAGCAATCAGTTGGTGATTGCCGAATTGGCCGACAACCAGAAAAATAAAATATAAACCTAAAACCCGGCCGCAGACTAATTTTTATGTTGGACGAAGTAGTGATATTTTGATTGTCGACCACTCCAAATTGAGGTGCCGGTTAAATTTCTTTTCCTTTTCGACAGACCCCCCCCCCCCTCTCTGCCAACCAATACTCGTGACACGCTATCAGTTGAAGTGACTGCAGCAAGATTCTAAGACTGAAATCTCAAATCTGAGCATTATTGAGTGATATTTATGAGAGCATTCAGTGTACTTTTAAAATGACTCTGTTCATACTGCCTGAAAATATATGTGTGACTTCCTTTTTACTATTAACGGCAAATTTAATCATAATCAGTAAATTTTATTTATTTGATATAAATCAACTCAGTCGCTTTATTATCTTGCTGTTTCTTCAAAAAATAATATGAACAAACTTGTTTTGGAGCTTTTTGAGAGTCGTAAATCAATTCGATTCGGTTACAATAAGTAGATATTTAAATGTGTAGATAGTGTAACAACCCACCACTGCACTGTCAACAGTAATTATGCCAAATCTTTAGGAGTAAGAGAACTCGGATCAAGTATCTCCAGAACCGCGGTCTAGTTTGTTAACCTTTACACTACAGCCTTAGTAATGTAGTAAATATGTTGGATTTGTATACTATCTGGTGGATGTTACATTAGTTCTTGAACCTTTGGTAAGACAAATTGCGACCCTAGTCTTTCAGGTTATAAATTATGACAAATCAGCAGGTATTACAACAAACTAGTGTACACAATGTAACACTGAGCACAGAATCAGTGGGTGATTTTTCCCTCTCGATCAAACGAATCGCAGACTTTGTGGAAAGTTCCTATGCTGAAAACTACAACTGTTCACTGTTTGACGAGGATTCAGTTTGGGGTGTGTTGCTGGCCGAGTGCCATGTTCCGAACACTCTGAGTGCAAGGAAAGCATGTTACGCAAGTTATGTGGCCCATTTGCAGCAGATGGTGTCAATTGCAGAGAGGTGCTACCCCTTTGTGCCTCAGCGGAAGCCTATCCAGGACGATGAAACAGTCCAGCGTATTCCTCGTATGTAATCTTTTTTTAAATTGCTCTCAAACGAATTTTGTAGCAATAATATTAGTCCTGCGGTCTTTATGCGATTTTTCGCTTGACCTTTTGACTTTTCGTACGCATAAATGGGTAACGCCCGGAGGGCATTAAACTCTCCCAGAGCCGTTCGCCTTACTAGACACACACACTAAGTATGTGATTGACCGATTACGATTAATCCCCCCACTTGCGCCCTTCACTTCATAAGTCGACATGCTACAAAGAAAGCATAACAATCAGTTGTTCATAGCGGAATTGAATAGCAACCAGAAAAATTAAGATTTTTTATGCGACCTGTGACGTCAAGCTCACTTCGAATCTGCTTTTGTTCATTCATTAATGCATTTCAACGAGTTTTGTTAACAATCCAAAGGATTTGGATTGTATTGGTGGGCTGCCTTTTTGCGAGTCAAAGTATGTTTTGAGAAGTTATTCAATCAATTTTTTAGTGAATTTTGAAGCAGGAAAAGAACGTGTGAAAGAATTTGGAGTGTTTGGGTGTCAAATAAATTTGACAATTGGATCGAAACGAGTTGTTTTTTTGTGCATGCTGCTGTTTTCGGTTTGACGTGTTTACTTTTAACGCAGTTTTTTCTATTTTTTTGGTAGAAAGGTTGCATTATTATCTGTTATTAGTTTTGGGGTTATTTTTATAGTGGTAAAGGGTCCTGGTAATTAGTATGAGCGTAGTGCTAATCAGGATGTTTTTCAGATATTTTGCTGTTTTTTTGGCGATTTTTAGCTAAAAAATTTTTAACTACAATTTTGTTCTATTTTTGTTCCATAATATTAGACAAGTTTTTTGGCCTGGTGTGCCTAGTTTTATGCCCATTGTTGTGCGAGCTTATTAATGATATTGTTTTACATAAACAAACTTTTCTTTGGCTTTGTGTGCCTTTGTAATAGTTTTTTGAAATAGTTTTTCTAGTTTTTTATTTTCAATTTGTATCGGGAATTCTTCCGGTTTTTTTCAAGACCTGCCACACTTATTTTGGAGTTTATAATGTCAAGGAGAAGTCAAATAAGAGTTGTGATTTAGTCGCGTTGGAGAAGTAAAGGGAGAAATTTTTGAAGCCTGATTTTTAAGTTGCTTTTAAAGAGGATGACAAAATTTGGAGTTCAAACAATTCGTGTTTTGAAAGCATAGTTTTATTGTACTGCGATTTAACTTCTATCTTTGCTGTCTTTTCCAATGATTTTCTCAATGTGGTTTCAGAAAGTCATCTCTGTATTAATAATGCATAATTGTATTTTTAAGCCATCAAAGGTCAATTAATCGTTTTTATGACTTGTTGTCCTGTTCCTTAGTCTCCGTAACGACAACGCTCATTAGCACACCAACGAGGCGTAATAGAAACAATATAGTACTTCAAATTGATATCCGAAGGTTTAACTACTCAGTCACGACTTCTTGTCAACAAATAGCTATTTTATAGTCTTTCACAGTATTGTAGTTCTTTTGTAGTTTTATCACTTAGTCTTATTAATCAAGGTTCTTGTCGTTTACTGATAAGGTAGAATTCAATATTATTAATATTTTGAGCTCACAGCGAGTTCTCGTGTTTTTCCAATACTTGTTTTCAAAACTGTTTTCCAGTTCTTAAGTTTTTTCGTATATTCGTTGTACATTTTGTTTCATCACTCAATCTCCTCGATGACAGGTGTCATCAGTTGCTTCAATTAATCGATGGTTTAGTTCATCGCTAACGCTTTCTATGACTTCGACACAAATTGTTTTCAAAAATTGTTGGAATTTTCCATTTTTTTGTTCATTTAGATTAAAATTTGATTCACATTATTGGCATGTGTGGTGGGCTGCTTATGCGTCCTACATGAATCTAATTATTGACTTGAGACCATAGCCTTGGTTTTTGAATTTGAACCATTTTTTCGTATTTGTTGGTTTAAGTTTTGGCTGTTTTTGTTGCCTCTTCTGTGCTTGTCTCAAAAATAACAGTTCTCATTGACTTTCTAGTGCGTAGTGCGACGTAATTGTGTCCAATTTATCTGCGTGAGTTTTCAGTCATCCCTTTTTCTTTGATACCATTTAATTTCAAAAGGTTTTCGGTGAATTTGTCAATCCTGCCTTTTTTGTTCTTTCTGTCCCTTTTTCACCTAAATGAAATGCTATCTGTTGCTTTATTACTTCTAAAGTTGTATTTTTCCTATTATTCAAGGTTTTTGTATGTAAATTCGTTTTTCTTACTTTGACACCACTATTTTTCAAAACCAGTTCTGATTTTTGCCAGGGTTCTCAGTTTTTTCCTTGTCTCATTGTTTTTGTTTGTATTTTTTGCGCGTATAGGATCATTTGCTTTTTTGACTGTCATAGTTTGATGTTGCCAGAAAATTGTTGATTCTCAGGTCTATAGGTAATTTAAATCTTTAAGAAAGAAAGAAAGAATATATTTCTTTGATCAGGTAATACAAATCTACATCTAATAATAAACAAAATAATTCTTTACCGCAAACAAAGAGGACAGGTAACGGGGTACTAGTACCCGCAAATCCTGCCCAAGTGAGACTCTCTAATCTTGCAATCAAGAATTAAATAAGTTTTAAAAAAACGTGCATGTTCTCGGGGAAAAAAAATTTAACTATTTATTTGAAATTCCGATCGACCTCAGCTTTTCAAGGTCTTCATTCATCTTATGGTACTGCCTGCTAGGATTTAAACCTGAAGATCGAGAATTTTAAAATTTTTTTGAAAATTTTCTGAGTATTTTAAATTCCGTTTCCACCCCAAAATGCTAAAAAATCGCGAAAAAAATGCGATATCTCGTAAACTACGGGGTTTTAGAGGTTCATATTTTTACACAAAAAAGCCAACTCTCAAACAAACCTCTGGTAGCATTTTTCCAAGGGTATAGAAAAGAGGGGAAAAATAAGTAAAAAAGAAGAAAAAAGGAGGTAATAATAAATTATCTCGGAACAAAACTATAATAATTTTTCGGAATTCCAATCGGCCTCTGTTTTTCGTGGTCATCGAGAAAGCCAAGAAAGCCAACTCTCAAATAAACCTCTGGTAGCATTTATCCAATGGTATAGAGAAGAGAAGAAGAAAAAAAATCAGGCAAAGAGGTATTTGACAATGTCATTGTTGTTGACTAAATAAATTTCTTTGATTTTATGGTAAAAATTAATTATTTTCTTTGCACAACCGCAAATAATATTTTCAGGAAAAACGTCTGCATTTGAAAGAGCATTGAAAAGCTTAGAGGCCCTTGCCTTAATTGATCTTTTTTCAATTTGCCTTCTACAAATAGGTTCATTTAGCAGCGGTTTTGCCGAACTGCGGGTTATCCGCCTCTCAACAAAAGTAAACATGTCATTGAGTTGTGGCTCCTGGTGGAGCTTACTTAATGATTTGAGGACAAACTTAAGAAGTTCGTATATATGAAGTTGATACACGTTCAAAATTTTATGCTTCATAAAGAGATCTGAAGAACTATCACTATACTTCCTAAAATGAATTAGCTTCAAAATTTTCTTTTGGAGCATAAAAATAGGCTCCAACATTGAATAGCTTGTACAACCGTAAATCAGAACACCGTATTGGATAATAGAGTTAACGTTGGTTTTGTAGTATTCTATTAAATTAGATCGGGGGGCAAAGTACCTAAGTTTTGCCATTATGCCACACTGCTTAGAGAGTCTCGATGTTACGTATTGTACATGTGAAACAAAAGATAGCTTATTGTCTACAAATACACCAAGATACTTGCACACAGGTTGGACATATATGGTTGAGTTATCAATCAGGAACACATTATCAATAGCATTTTGCTTAACATTCATCTGAACTGTTTTATTAACATTAAGAGACAATTTATTCGCTGCAAGCCATTCTTTTACTTCATTCAATTCTTTTTGAACGACCTCACTTTCAACATCAATGAAGGTAAGGTTCGTATCATCAGCAAACAACAAACTTTTTGAGTTGGTGCACCGCAGCGGTAAATCGTTTTTGTTTATTAAGAAGAGGAGCGGACCAAGAATAGAACCCTGTGGAACACCGTACTTAACGCTTTGCCATTCAGATATAACACCATTAAGTTCAACCCGTTGCTTGCGATTCGGTAAGTACTACTTGAACCAATCTAGTGCTTTTGATTCCTTTAGATTGGTTTGTATTTCAGAACTTTCAGTTGTATTTCAAAACTTGTCCTGCTTTGTTTGTTCATTCGAATCAATAAGTTATTTTTTGGTCACTCGTCACTTTTATCTCTTAAAATTTACCTCTTCCTCCCTCTCTAATTCAGTGTTTTCATCGGAGGAGTAAATGTCAGTTGAGGATATCTGAATCTAATAAAAGGTAACTTAAGAACAGCTATACAGTGTGCAATTCTAAACCAATTGAAACATCCCAACAATAAGCTAAAAAAACTTTCTCATTTCTTTTTTCAGTTTTTTTATTCAGATGCATGTGAACAAAGCTGTCGCAGCTATTTTCTTGCAGTCTGTCAGCTATTTTTTACATTTTGAAATCGTGCCCTCAATTTAGGCTTGGCTTGCAGTGAAGAAAACACTTGAACTATTGTGGGGTGAAGAATTGTATTTATTCAAGAGCTGTCGAAAATCCCCATTCTCTCATTCTACTTAGCTCTTCGTTTCTTCGCTTATATAAGATAAATAGCGTATCTGAAATCAGTTGATATAATGATCATAATCATATGTGAACTGCATTCTAAATTTTCACTTGTGTTTTAATTTAATCACTACGATATACTATGTGAAATTTTGTTAACGTAGAGAGAGATTTACTATAAAAAAATGTTTGGTAATTGTTTAGGAGACTCAAGACAGACGTTCGCTCTTTTAAGCGAATTATCAGGAAAAACCCGACCGAATAATAGCTTTATTAAATTAGCTTCGTGTATATCAGACACCAAGCCTAATCCGTCAACCTTTGAAGTAGCTGAGAAATTCAATGAGTTTTTTGTTAGCATTGGAGAAAACATTGAGCATAGTATTCCTTCAGAGACAATCGAACTTCCTAGCGATGTAAATATGTCAATAAGAATGAACCCAGTGTCTGAAACAGAAGTGATTGGTATTATTAACTCTCTTCCCAATAAATCGTCATCAGGTGAAGACGAAATAAGTAATATATTGGTTAAGACTGCAGGATCAGTGATTACCAAATACCTTACATCATTGATAAATGTATCTTTTTACGAAGGATCTTCCCCTCTGAGCTCAAAAAAGCTAAAGTGTTTCCGCTTTTTAAAAAGGGATCACGTGTAGAAGAGAATAATTATAGGCCAATTTCTCTTTTGAATGTCGAGCAAAATATATGAGCGCTCGATGTTCACGAGAGTATACGAATATATGGAAGATTTTAATTTTTTTTAAAACAGTTTGGTTTCCGTAAAACACATTCAACAAATGATGCCCTAGAAAGGATAAGATCAAGTAAATCTGAGACAGTTAGTTTTTTTCTTGATCGGAAAAAGGCTTTCGATACACTAGATCATGAAATTTTACTCAACAAGTTGGAACAGTACGGTATACGTCATAATTGCTGGAAATGGTTTCAGAGCTACCTATGTAGTAGATCACAACGAGTGACCTTATCTGGAGTATCATCCAATTGGTTAAGTATTACTTGTGGTGTTCCTCAGGGTTCCATTCTTGGACCTTTGTTGTTCCTGATCTATATCAATGATTTGCCTAAAGCCTGTATGCATGTTAGTGTGTATCTGTTTGCTGACGATACAAATTTATGTGGTTTAGACTGCTCCAGATCAGATATTCAAACAGACCTTGAAAATGTAGCAAGATGGTTAAATGCAAATAAACTTAAGCTGAATTTAAGTAAAACGTTTCAAATAAGTACAAAAGCAAGTGCTTCCAGTCTCAGGTTTAATATTGCATCTAGTCTTATAAATATCGACCATGAATGTAAGTATCTAGGATTGATAATTGGTTCAAAGCTCTCCTACCACGCTCATTTAAGTTCCGTAACTGGACGTCTTGGACGACAATGCGGTGTAATATCCAAATTAAGACACTTTGTTCCGCGTTACCAATTGATTGAATACTATAGAAATGTGGTATGCCCAATTATCCAATATGGTGTTCTTGTTTACGGGTGTTGTAGCTTCTCATCCATTTCTCCGATTTATCAATTGCAAAAGAAAATAATCAAAGTAATATGCTTCAGAAAACGTCATGATGATAGTGAAGACTTGTTCACGGCTAATAAGATACTGTGTTCGAATTGCATATCTATGAATTACTAAAATTCGTTTTGAAGTCATTAAATCATATGCATTCCGAGGATTATCTTAATACTATTTTTCAGTTCGAAAGTTGCACTCATTCAACTAGACGCGCTGATTTTATGCTGCTGAAAGTTCCATTATGCAAAACTAAAATAAAGCGAAACTCGATTTGTCACCGAGCTTCCAAATTGTTTAATATGTTGAAAATACAAGTTCTCATACCTGACTATGTAGGAAATGCAACCATTAAGCAAGTGTCTGATATCTATCTTAACTTGAAGGACTCATATATACAAGGGAATTATGATCTCGTTCGAAAAGTGTTTTTTGGATAATTTGTTACATCCCTGCAACTCCTGGTAATTCTTTGAAAATAAGTGAAAAGTATACGCAAAAATTTATGCGGTGCCTTCGTAGAAGGCACTGCGATTCGATTTCTGCTGTCAAAAATCACTTTTTTCAATTTCTAAAGACAGTTTTTGTCACTTTTTCCTCCTTCATAGGACCATTTGACAAAACACGACAATTTTTACTTTACAACGCTGCTCTCTGCTGTAAACAAGTTTCAATTCGATTTAGTTTAAGTACCTATCGCCGGGCTCTGGTGGAGCAATAAGTTCGAGCAGTTAAAAGGTTGCTAAAAAAATCATTTACAAAATGGCAAGAATATTAAATTGAAAAAAAATTGAGGTTATCCACTCTGACGTTTATATTACAGGGCACGCTGGAAAGTAGGTCTAAGGACCTCGTTGCGCGTCCTTTCCCAGCCTAAAATAATCTAGAATAAATTTTAATTTGGTTGTTGGATATATTAAATGCTTTTATTTTTCGATGTTGTGTGATTAATGTCGTGATTTGATTATCCTTCTTTGTACATTTGATTTATAGGCCGGGATAAATTAACTCTCTCTCTCTCTCTCTCTCTCTCTCTCTCTCTCTCTCTCTCTCTCTCTCTCTCAGATATTTTGTCCAATCCAAACATAAAGTTGTGGATTTTACTGGTATTCTTTTCTTATTCTGATTCCTCAATTAGGAGGCCAATAATTTGACTGACACTCGATTTTAAGAACTGGTGTAATCGTCGGTTCTTTAGTGATCCCAAACTTTAGAAATGATTCAGCAAACGTTTATATCCACAATGTGCCAGCAACGTTTTCTAAAAATTTAAGTGCCTAAGAGTTTTCGCTTTCTAACTTTGTTGACAAAATTTAATGAACGTTTATATATTCGGATTTCTTAAGGAAAACAAGAGAGCTCGCATATGCGTTACACAGAAAAATTAAACGTGGAGGACATGTTATCACCATCCGTTGAGAAGCTATGATAACAAATTGTAAATTAAGACCGGATTTCAAAAAAATGAAGCGCTTTTAATTCCTCTAATGCTATGAAGACAAACATTAGCTACAAACATCAAATTGGTTTTTTTTAAATCGCTTGTTTTTGCTCTTGTAAATAGTTTTTGAATACAATTGAAAATCCAAAACCCCTTTTTTTCATCTTAAACATTTTAAAGATTTTCTGCTCCGACAAGAGAACCTAACGCTGATATGCATTGATTGTTTAAAAAAAGTTTTGCCATTTTTTTTTATAAAACAGGAGAACTTGAAAATGAATCTCTTCAAAGAAACAACTGATAGCAAAATGCCAGGAGAAGTAACAGCCGGTGTCGAGTAACTGGAGGAGGCGATAAAATCGCTTTGACACTAAAATTTTGCCATGTAGAAAATTGTCTAACAAGTTTTAGTTGTGCTTTTGCTTTATTTTGTATTTAATGCCAAACGCAAAACTATCCAAAAAATGAAGATCTAATAGAAACTTTTCATTTTCGTAGACGCCATGTTTGGAATTTTGCTCTCCTAATTATGAAGGAGATGAACTTAGCAATTGCAAGATGTTAATTTTAGCAATTCAATAAACAACTCTTTTTACGTGTTAATTTTTTGGTTCTCTATAAAACTTCAATATACGATCATAGCAACAATCAAAAAAAGCTTTTGTGTTAGCATTTTTATCTCAGCTATTGCCACTGTCTTTTTTATCATAGCTCTTTTCTACTTGAACTATTTCCGCGAAAAAGTTCGTTATCTTAACTACTAATATCTCAGTGTTCATTTTATACCTTTATTCTCTGGAATAAAAGAAAGGCTTAAGTTAAAAAAATACAAATTTTTACCATTTTGTATACCGATTTTTTAGCTCTTGTACCTCTATGCTTACTACTGCAATAGCCAAATATATCATTTGGTCTAGTTTGCAGGAGTACGAAACACTTTGGTCTCGGGGGAAAAGCCAGCCTCGCTTAAATTTCTAAGAAATGGTGGAACAATTAGAGAAAGTTCTGTTGATGAACTTTTCTTCCATGAAAACGATCAGAGGAATTTAAATCTGCACTTGTGAGTTTGTTCCGTACCCTCTTTGCACAACCCTGCTCAAAAGATTTTACAGTTTCAGGTCTTCTAGTACGCAACTGGCTGGTTATCTATGTGCTGTATTCAATATGTTATCTGACGGCTTTTCTTTTTCAGGCAGCCAGTTCATATTAATTTGAGCTTGATAAATTAACAATAAGAATACAGTTTGATCACTGTCAGTCCTCGAAATGCAGTTAGGCTGAAGAGTGGCTGAGTTTTTTAAACAAATTTTAGCCATGGTGAAGTGAAAATTTTATGAAAATTTACAATTTCCTGAGCACAATGGCATTTTTCTCAATGGCAATTATTTTTGATTGACTGCGAAAAAGTAATGCATTATAAAACACCCCAAGTTTATCAAAAACCAATGTTCTTTTGGTTCGCGTTTATTAGCTGTGTACTTGAAGTGATAATTAATCTGCATTTGTCTACATTTCAAGATTTCTCTGATTAATTGCAACGACATTTTAATGGCTCCAGATGAATGCCACGTCTCTGTGCTTAGATAAAAATCAGAATTTCACGTGATGTTGAGTGCGACCGGTGTACGTTTTGACAAAGTATCGGTGTTTGTTGATACCATTTCCTGTAAGAGCGGTAAGTTTGTCTGTTTTTGTTATAATGCCCCCTGACTTTAAATGAGAAACATGCCTGAATCGCTGCGGCTGCTCGTTTCATCTCTTCATGAGACCTAACTGGTTGCTGAGCCTTTTTTTCGATTTGCTTGTTGGCTAACAATCTCCGCAAAGTTATTTGTCTTTTTGGGTTAGAAGGCTGTAACTTTTGCTCCTTTTTTGAGAACTGGTCCTATTCTGTCATCTGACGAATCCTCTGTTATTTTGCAGGATTTTGACAACCTTCAGAGAACAACATTTGAGACTATGTTAGGCACCGTTATAGCGCTTAGAATATACAGCGCTTGGAAGCAGGTTTGTCTACCAATAAACAAAACTGGCGTTGGTATTAGACAAGCAGTTGACCATTTGAAAGCGGCGTTTGTTGGGTCAATATCGCAGGCAGACGCTTTAGTAGAACAAATAATCGGTGAGAAAATTACAGACAACCAAATTTTCAAAGAAACAGTGGAAGAACTGAAGAATCTAGAAATTAGCCAATATACACAACACAAGATTCAGGAGGCACTTGACGATGCTGCTTTTTTCTGACCTTCTTGGCAATCAGATTTCAAATCGTGAGAAAGCTCGTTTGCTATCACTAACGTTACCTCAATCTGGTGCCTGGCTTTCCGCACCTCCAATCCCTTGTCTGGGCCTTCACCTTCAGCCAAATGAATTCAGAGCCGCATTGAAGTATCGGATTGGTGTTCCGTTATACATTGAGGAACGAGCATGCCCTTACTGTCAAAACGGCAAACTGGACAAGCTGGTGATCACGCTTTAAGCTGTCATGGTCGGGGGGATATGATATTGCGGGACGATAGAGTGAGGGATAGAATATTTGCTGCTTGCTCGACCGCAAACTTATCACCCGTCTGCGAACAGAAAAATTTGATTGCAGATAATAACTCAAGGCCAGGAGACATATACTTGCCCAGCTGGTCAGCGGGACAACCAACTGCGTTAGACGTAACCATAAGTTCCCCACTGCAGCCCAGTCTAATTTCAGTTGCGGCGAGGAGGTGTGGTTTTGCTCTGACAAATGCTGAAGATAGGAAATATGAACAATATGCCCAAAAATGTGCCGAAATAGGTATCCAATTTGTACCACTCGCATTTGAATCTTTCGGGGGCTTCTCAGATTTGGTTCGGAAAACTTTGAAGCGTATAGCCTTGCTTGCCGATAACCGAAACTTTCAACCAGCTGGTTTATCAATTGCCTACAATCGGTTATCTCAAGGAGTCTCAGTGACTTTAATGAGAGGTTCAGCCACAATGCTGATCGCCAGAGATCCCCTGTTATGAGACTCATTCCTGCGACAACACCCTCAGCCCTACAATGGTTAATTTACAGTCTTGGCTCTCCCAATTTTAGTTGCCCAGTTATTGCTGTGCGCGAATTTGTTTGTCACCCAATGAGTGGGGACAATGCTCATTTCTTCCGTTCAACCCGATTGTGTGGGTTGATGATGACGAAATTTTGAAGACCCGATTGTGAGGGTTTCTGGGAACAAATAAAAGGCAAATACTCAATTGCGTGGGCACCATGGTGATTTGTGGGCACAAGGCTGATCGCAAGAAAACTTTCTGAGAATCGACTGAACTTAGAAATGATTTCAACCATGATTTCCCCAACCAAGCATACCTTTAATTTAGTCTTTGGTGTAATTCTGTGGGTTTTGATGATTTTAAGTCATTAACAACAAAGTTAATCCAAAAAGAGGATTTTCGTCGAGTTCTGTTGTTTGAGAGCAATGTCTTCGACATTGGTTGGGCATGTTTGAAAAAAATGTCACTTAAAAAGTTCAACGCAACATAACATATTGTGAACCATTTCTGTAGCATGCATGCTTAGCTCTTTTGGATAGACATAGTTGTTTTGTCATTGGCTAAAATGCTTTTTTCTGCTTTTAATATAATTGTACTCCTGAATGTTTCGTGTTCAGTTGACGCAAAAGCGATTGTTCTTTTTTCTTTAGTGCTTGCTAATGTTAACTGAATGCGTCTTACACAGTCGCTCTGAAGCAGCAGTGCATAGTGCATTTACACGTACTATGTTTTTAGTAATTTTGTTGCAGATTTTTTACGATTGAGTTACTCCAACCAAAGTCTACCGTTTTTAATTTCGAAGACGTTCATAGCCTCTCCAATTAGTTTGTTTCTGTGTCCTAAAATTCTGATGTATACTAACTGTTGGTTGAATTTCAGCCAAGTGTGGGTGCAGATACATTCCCAGTGGGATGCAAGAGAAGTGTAGATTGGTGGGGGGACACACACACTGTCCCACCTGCAGACTAGTTGTGCCATACAGCAGTGCCAACTGGCAGTACCACGTCATTGATGTATGCACTATCCCTCGGTTAGTACTCCGTGTTGTCGACTCGACTCTATCTCAGCTCCTTCCCAACTTGTATATCAAACTTTAATATATCTTAAAATACGGACGTTCAACTAAAAATGACCAGTGTCCGCACTGCCAACTTAGTTCCTATGTACATGGCTTGAAGTTGATTTCTACAAACTTTCGGCATTTTCAAATTTGCAAGTTGTCTGTTTTAATCAAGGTTACGTGACTCGGTAGAATTAACCGAGAGATTCTGGCTTTCGTCTCGCTACAAGATTCTGGATTCAATTTCGCAGTGGCTTCAAGAAAGTTGTATAACCTATAATCACCCTTATGACTGACGAGCAGGTTCTTAATTTAAGTTATTCTCGCCATTCTGATAAGTTGCTGTGGTGGGATTCACTATTTTGTGATGCACACTTGAACTTATGTCTGTGTCACAAGTAAATAGGAATCATTTGTTTGTTCAATCACAGCATTTTATAGGCAAGTGATAATTTCTGAGAACCGAAACCGTTCCCAATGTAAAGTTCTATCTATGTTCGTGGCCCTTGAACCCAAGCTTAATTTTTTGGGGCTGTGTCAAAGGTTGTGATTTGAATACTGTCAGGTCAGAGTAGCTATTATAATTAATGTATCATCAAATGTTGTAAAAATTTTAGCGATGTAAGAAAGAGCATTGCAGGTCAAGCGAAGAAGTTATTGCCATACCCCCCCCCCAGTACGTCATGAAAAACGTGCCTTGTAATCAAACAATATTATCCCACTAAGATGGGGGAGGGTAGGATAGGCACAAAGGGAAGGATCTGCTTTCAGAAATGTTAGGTACATCACGTGTATTTAAAAGATATCTGAATAAGTGTTTATTTAGGGAAGAGCACATGCTGTTGAACTTAAGACCGAGCAGTGTCTTCGATATATCCAGCAGTGGAAGTGTCATCCCCAATTCAAACACCTCTCAACAGCATAGGATACACGTTAGTCCAACGCTCATGCACTAATTGTTCCAATGTATATGGTAGCACTATTAGAACATATTAAATTATCTGCTTTTCAGATTGATGTTTTCTCTCTGGCAAACATTTGCATTTCTTTCGTTTTTGCTTGTGGTATTATTTCTTTGAACAAAAGTGAACTCTAATCATAACATAAACAATGTTTGATGGAGCTCAATTTTTATGTTGAGAGGTGCGCGTCTTTAGATCTGCTTCGCATGCACTAAGCTGTTCCGAGACGCCGGAAGACTCAAGAGGCACTTTCTGTTAAATCATGCAATGGAGGCCAACATAGACTTCAAAGTGGCGCATCAAATCGACCCTATCCGAGGATTGTTCGCTGTTATCAATTACGGTGATTATGCAATGCAGGTTGGTCGATTTTAGTACTGTTGATTAAGGAAACATACTACCATTGTTTGTCCATCGATATCCATTGAACAAGTGTGGGCAAGAGTATATTATGGGGGTTCATTTTGTAAAAGCAATCTTCTGACGAAACAGTATTGGATTTAAAGCACAATATGCATGAAATCATTGGTTTGCTTCATTTTTTAATTTCAACAAACGCCCCTTTTCAGCAATTTTCCATGTGCAGTCATACTTGCTTGCTATCATTGAACGTGATCAAAAGATTTGCAAGGGTCGTGGGGGTAATTTGAATCATGGCTTAGACTAATTAAGTGCAATTGAGGTACCACAAGCGCCAATTATTGCTTCTCTAAAGAGGTATACGGTTGCTTTGATTCATTATTCAGTGGTTTAAAGGGTTACATTACAATTTACGCAATGCGTAATGCCCATTTATTCCCTTGGATATAGTCCTAATTGGCGTTCAATGGTCCTAATACAATTAAACAGTTGAAACAAGCACGTTTTATCGGGGTTAAACTATCGTCACACCCCCATCGACAGGGAGTTAAACAAATCAGGGGTGGAACATCGGGTAACCGTTGTATCATACTTAAGCGTATAGTTGCCTTTTAAACTATGGCATTCATGCATTATTATGGTAATCTTTAATAATTTAGTAATTATTATTATTTATTAGTAGTTATTATTTAGTAGTTATTATTTGGTAATCTAATTAATAATCTTTCTGCAATTTTTAACAATAGGGGAAAATATTGACTTTATTTTGGGTATGTTGTCACATCGGATATTTTGGCAATTGGAATATTTTGTCCTGACACCGGTTTAATCTATCGATACTTGGATAGTTTTTTGTCCATGCACCCTTTATACTATGATTAGATAATGCATTGTGTGAAGCAGATTATCAAGTGAAAGGTAGCAGAAAATTTAGAAAATATTTAACTGAAGAAACATTAGGCAACCAAACATTACGATAGGATGTGTTCTAATCATTTGTTCAGGTTGAGCACAACTTGCTCGGGCGCTTTTTGCTGCATTTTGTGCTTGCGATTTATGTCATTGTTTTACGGCTATCCGAGCGTTCCACTCTCAAGAAAAACTTAACCAATTCACCTGACTGTGAAGCGTCTTTAATTTAGTAGTTGACTATAAAGGAAACCAACAGTGTCTTCTTTCATTTAATTTGCTCCAATTTCCTTAATTAG
>NW_027449801.1:22500-105109 GCF_964194025.1 Convolutriloba macropyga
AACATATGATAAGCATTGAGTCTACTATTCTGACACTGGAAAAAGATAAACTGAAATAGACTGATAAACAAACACTGGGATTGACACCCCACGGGCGAAGCCCGAAGCTTGTACTACTACTACTACTAATACACCACAACTAATTCTGACTCGCACATCAAACTCCGCCTCAACCTCCGACCCCCGCCTCCGCCACCGACCCCCGCCTCCGCCTCCGACCCCCGCCTCCGCCTCCGACCCCCGCCTCCTCCTCCGACTCCCGCCTCCACCTCCGAACTCCGCTTCCACCGCACAGATGTAAATGCACCAATATATAGTATAGTTCGAGCTAGAATAGCTTTTGTGGGTATCGCCATATTAAAAGTGTTAAGCATGATATCAGCTATTCGAAATTTTCAAAACTTGCTATGTTCGTTGTATGTACAGTCTGATGATGTGAAACGTTCTGTGCAGTGTTCACCAATAATGTAAATTAGGCTGCGAAGAAAAGGGACAGACTGGGATGTTTCTTAATTGACTCTGGGCAGACTGGCAGAAGTATTTACACTTCTATTTGACTGGTTCAGTAATGATTACAATTGAGAGTCAAAGGTATAGCGCTGAAACTCACTGTGAGCAAGGTCCGGGCTCTTTCTTTTTCCGTTGTTCTTTTGAGACTACATGTCAATGAACGGAGTTTGAAGTTTGCCTGGCCGTTTCTGCGTTTTGTTCAAGAATATTGCTTGAGTAATGTGAATTTTTCTCAAAAGAATTAGGTAAAGCCCGATAGCATTAAGACTCTTTGTAACTGTCTTGGAGCCTTTTGTAGGCTCTTAGGCGAATTTTTCCCAAAGTTACGCCAAAGCTGCTTAGGAAAGTGAAATTCATTGTATGAAGGGCAGTTTTGAATTTCTATAGATTTGAACACCCTCTCATTTCTGTCATTTATGTTTCCAATGAATAATTTAGCCATATTGATTGACTGGAGTGCATCAGAGTGTCTTTTAGCTGCTTTGCCCAATTTGATTGTTTTTATTGTCTTCCCTTTTTAAAGGAGTTATTCGTCGTTAGCGGTTTTTGTATCAAAAATTAAAGCATTCCAAATTTCAGCACACAATTTCGGTTGATTTGATCTATTCTTGAGTAGTTTTTGTTCGCGAGTTGTCTGAAAATTATTACAAAGATTAGTCTGTTTAATTGCTCTTGAACGAAGTTCACAGCAATAATTGTAAACGTGTTGGTCTTTTTTATGCAAATTTTTCGCATGACCATTTTCCGCTTTTCTTCTAGAACATTCTTTGACTTCTCAAGTGACTTTTTCACGCTTCTGTTTTCCATTTTTCAGTGATATCTATTGCTCTAACTCCGAAGTAAAGCTTGTTGCTAAAATGAAATCGATTGCAGCATAGCAAGAAGATGGGCCTAATAGCCGAGTGGGCAGTGTTTCTGGTAAGGGAGTGGGAGGTCAATGGTTCGAATCCCGACGTGTAACACTGTTTTTGCACCCTTAAAATTTATCTGGGCTACAGCCCCTGAATTAAAATGCCTTGTCTGTCGTTCAAGAGCAATTCTTCAGACATTAGTCGGTTTATGTTTTGTTATCTAATTTTGGGCTTCAAGTAGTTTACTCTATAATTGGGCTTTACCGTCAACGATAACTTTTCCTCGAAATTTTCCTGTGTTTTCAGTTTCTAATGTACGGCGTTTCACTTTCTGCTCAAACTGATTCTTTACTCTTAGATCAATCATTATCAATAGCCACCGGCAGATTCTCAAATGCTATTACTTAGGTGATCTCCTTTTTACGACCAATCGGTTTTGGATTGTATCTTTGCGCTCTTTTTTGAGACCTTTCACACTTTTTTCACGCCGGAGTAGGTTAAAGGGAGCAAAAAAGCGAGCAAGTTCGAAACAAATTTTTTGGTTTGAAAGCAAATATTTTGCTATTTTTCACCTGTTTCTTAGTCCATTAATGACTGGTTGCATTGGTTTTTTAGTCGTTATAGAAGCAATGTAATAATTTCGTGTCTTATATAATGGTTTTTACTTTGTGGCAACTGGTTTCAAGAAAGTGTCAGTTATTTTGCCCAGTTTCGTTCTTTTTGGTGCTTAATGACTTAATCTCATTAATGAGAGTTCTCATTTTTTGCTAATGAGGCATATGGGATTATAATTGATTGTTTGAGCTCATATCATAGTTAGTGTTTTTGAAAACTCTTTCACTATTTGTTTTTGAAAGAAATTAGCAAATTTGTGAGTTGTTTTTGGTGTACTCTGTATCTCTGTCTCATTAATAGAAGGTTTCATCGGTTGTTAATGAGGTCTAAATTAATCTAAATAATTGCTTCAGTTCACAGCTAAGTCTCACAATGAATTTCACACAAATACGCATTGTTTTTCAATGCGAATTTCTTAAAATTGTGAATAATTTTGAGATTTGCCCTTTTATTTTTCATTTAGTTGTCCATCAATTGTTAATGAGGTATGGTTGACTCTATTGTTTAAGTTGAGCTCCTAACTGTTGTTCTTATGGCTTTTAAACGATTGCTGTTCAAAAAAATAGTGGCTTTTTAGTCTTATCATTTTTTTTGTCTTTCCGCTTAGTCTCAAGTAATAATTCTCATTCCATCTGGTGTGGGTATTTTTCTCAGTTATCGGGCTTCAGCTTTACCTTATGTTTTTATTGTTTTAAATGCCATTTTTTTGAGGTTTTAGGTGAGTTTTCGAATTTCGCCTTCATTTGTTATTCTTGTCCTTTTCATCTAACGGATCTGCAAATGATTGGTTGCCTCAAGCAAAAAAAGGTAGCAATTATTTTGGTCCTGTGGTTTTTTGTGCAATTTTGCACTCTACTGATTTTTTGTCTTACGCGTTTGACTTTTTGTCCTCAAAAACAGGATAACAGGTAAAGCCCGGAGGGCATTAAATTCTCTTAGAGCCTGCGGCTCACTAGTATCTAAGTATGCAATTCATCGAATCAATCAAAGAGACATACGCTCATGGCGTGAGGGCAGGTTCATAGAGTTTGACCCCCTCCTCCTTTAACCAGCCTTTCCTCGTGCACCTAACCTACCCTCGCTCCCCCTGAGTACGCCCCTCCACCTCATTCCACCCGTAACCCCGCACTCAACCTGCAACCGCCGCTAGCTACTGAGGAAGCCAACCGCTCGCCAGTCGCTTGAGAGCAAATTGCCCGACGTCCGTGGTTTATATTATTTCAAAAATTGTTTTTTAATGCTGTGATTAAGTATTTTAGTATATAGTTTCATGTTTTTCTCGTCTTTGACGACACCTTTTTCAAAAATAATTGTGATGTTCGCTGATTTTCTGTTTTCCCACTTTTTGATTTGCCGCGCGTTTGTTGTTTTTTAATCAATATACGGAAAACTATTGTTAATATTAGTAAAGCTTTCTTCTTATTGATTGTTTTTGAGAAATAAAACTCTAAGTTTTTTGGAAGAGAAAATTTTTAAATTGGTTTTAAGAGTTTCTTTTTTTTAGTTTCCCCCGCATATACGGTCTTGTACTTTGCTGACTGTCATAGTTAGATGTTGCTGGAAAAATATTGATGGTCAAGTCATTAATTCAATTTTGTGGATTGTAATTATGTTGGATCATCAACTCAATTATCTTTGGATTGTAATCATCTTGGGAAATATGACCTTTTAATAAATTTTCGTCCTCAAAAATGGAATAAACGAGTAAATCCCGAATGGTATTAAGTGGCTGTTGCTCTCTGATAGCCTTACTAGTATGCACGTATGCGATTCACCGAAACTGGTGGGGAGTTATCAATTTTTGTGAAGGGCGGTTCTTTATCCAAATAGTTTGACCCCTGCTCAGTCACCCCCCCCCTCCCCCGCTTTACCTTTCGTTGATATTTTTTGTATAATACACAACCCCCTTTTGACATATGACTTCTGACGTACTTTAATCTCCGTTTCGTTTGAATTGAGTTATAGATTTCTTCCTACCATTTTTGTAGTGCAATAACTGATGTCAAGTCCTAAAAGAATGGAAGCTGAATTTTTGTTTTCTGTTTCAAGCGAATCAAGTTGAGACTCTCAGTCGCAGCTTTTTGCTGGCAATATGCTGAATCGTGTTATATTTGAACTTTTAATGTTATTCGAGATATTTTTTTCTGACGAGAAAACCACTGACTGGCTTTGCTTTTTATTGGTTGCGATGATATAACTTATTTCCCCTGTCTAACGATCAGCTGTTTTTGTAAATTAGTTTTTTTGAAAACTAAATTCCTCGCTGTTGATTTCTAAAAATCATTTTCATAATTATCATGAAAATCTGCTTAAACAATGGTTATGGATTATATAGTGAAATTCGTTGTCCCTTTTTAAATGAATTTTAAATTGAAATATACAGTTTGATATCTACAGGATTTTAATTCTGGGTGTGGTCTAATATTTGTTTTTAATTGCTCTCAGACGAAGTTTATACAATTCTTTCACAACACACAATTCTTTCACAACACACAATTCTTTCACAACACACAATTCTCCCATTCTGTACAGTTGCTTCTTGACCTTCATTTTTTAAACACTTTCTTATGCATTGCTAGTTTTAAACGTTAACACAATAGTTCTTTTTAAGCAACAGATTCTGTAACAAAGTTCTAATTGTTAATATCAATAATTGTAAATTACTCCTGTAAATATCCTCCTGTAATATATTCCAATCATGATGATGACTGCAGAAAAGTTTAATAGTAATTCAAAAGCGGATCTTTATAAAATTTATTGCGAACTTTATCAAAAATTAGAAGAGAAGGACAATCTCATCGCCGAGCATGTGGCAACCGTGAGTGAATTCCTTAAAAAATTGGCACAGGTAACAACTACTTCAGCTATTATAACACCAAAGATTAACACGAGTGCAAAAAATGACGTTTTTATTCGAAAGTTTGAAACATTAAAGATCGAGGAATAAACAGAAAAATTTTTAATTGGTAGTAGTATCATCAAACACCTGGCAAGAGATCGGACATTTCCTCAGGACTGCAGTATACATGCTTACCCAGGCTCGACGACAAAGGAAAAACTGCAATTATTACAGGGTTACGATCAAAAAAAGATGAAAACAGTCATTTTACAGGATGGGACCAATGCTATTCTAAAACAAAAAAGTGATCATTTAGAAACATTATTCTCAGATTACAAAGATCTTGTCTCTGCAATAAAGGAAAAGTTCAGCCCAGAAACATTAGTATTGATGGAAGTGCCTCCCTTAAAAAAATGCCGAAAAACGAACAGACAAACAACAAAATTTACGAATTCAATGAAAAACTGCGAGAGTATATTACACAAGAAAACACTGAGAAAATCAAAATACTTCCTGTGTGCAACATGTTGAGTCAAATGGCAAATTACAATGCTCTCTTTTACGATGACATACATTTTAACTTTCAGCAGGGAATTCCGTTCATTAAAAATGCAGTTTTAAGTCATTTTCTTTTGACTTCTTGTAATCTTGTTCGTTTACAACCTTTGCAATATTCTCAAAGCGCATACGTGAGTAGGGCTAACACTTACAAACCTTGGAGACAAACATATCGTTATACAAATGGATTTTAGCTGCAGTTTCTGCTGTTTTTAAACTATTTTGCAACGTGTAATGATTTATAATCAGATATAACAAAAAATGGCAGGTATTCGACTCATAGTTATACTATGTGTACTACTCATATCCTCCGCTAGTATTTCAGATTGTTTTTTTTACAGTTTTCCTTATGCATCTCGAATACCTGCATTCAAAGCAATCTGTAACCTCAAACAATGTGCTTTACCATCCAAATTCAACCTTTCCTTTTTCTTGGTTGTTATATGGTATCTTCTACTAAAAAGTGGTAATATCGAAATAAACCCTGGACCAGTTTTACCATATGCACTTATGATGAAAAGCTTAAAATTATTTGATTCTGGAATAAAAATTCTACATCAAAACGCCAGAAGTTTAGCAGGACAACATCTGCTGTTGAAAGAACTCATTCAAGACGTTGGTTACAACTGCATATATGCGTTTAGTGAATTCTGGTTGTCACAAAATCATCCGGATGAGTTTTGGCATGTAGATAAGCAAAACTTTGACTGTTTTCGAAAAGATCGCATCCAAACAACAAAAACAAAAGGTGGTGGTATTATCATGTACATTCCGAAATCATTAAAACCTCGTCTCCGCGATGATCTCAACTGCTTTCAGGATACAAATTTTGAAAGTTTATAGGTTGAGTTGTGCATACAAAAAAAGAAATGCGTTTTGAATTTATCATACTGTCCTGAAAAAAAACTTGTTAAGATGTTTTTGGAAAAATTGGTCCTGGGAATTGATCTTGCTATGGCTGAAGGAAAATCTGTCATACTTGCTGGAGACTACAACTTAAACTATTTTGCAAAGCGCGACAAGTCTGCTGCAATCTGTAATTTCTCCATATGATCTTAAACCAACGAATAGTAATACAGCTACAAGAATGACTACCTCTTCTTCAACACTTATCGATTATATCATAACAGACGATTACAAAACTGGCATAGTTGCGGATACGATTTTGAAAACTGATCATTTTGCAACAATCACAGTTCTTAAATCTGTGATGCTAAAATCAAAAACAAGAAAGAAAAAATTTTTTGACAAAAAAACTATTCAGCCATAGCATTCCAAAATTTTATTGAAAATTCAGACTGGAGACACTTTTACGGTGCAGTGACAGGAGATATGATGTCATTAGAATTTCAAAGAATTATTGAAAGAGCATTAGCACTACATGCTCCAATTAAAGCCTGTTATATTAGAACAGATAAACCAAAATTCTTGCTTCAAGAAAAATGGTTATGTGAGGAAACAAAGACAGTTTTCAAGAATTAGCGAAGATGAAACTAAAAACGATTTAATCCGTCAAAAAGAAAAACAACTTCTTTCAAGTTTTATGGAGTTAAACAGTGAAAAAGCCAGATGGAAATTCATTCAAGATCTTCGTAATAAAGAAAAGACTCAAGCAAGAATTCAATCTTTATTAAACAGTTTTGGTGATAAGATAACAAAGCCCATGGAAATCGCAAATCTTCTAAATTACAGATTTTCGACTCTAGGAGAGTTCACTGGCTTGCAACAAACTAACAACATTCCTCCTAAAACTGCTCCGAGAAAGTGTTTCAATTTTCGATACATAACAACCAAGGAAACAAATGTGCTCATAGATTCATTGAATACAAGTAAACCAGTCGGTCCTTCAAAAATACCAGCTTGGGCAATAAAAGATGCTAAAGCAGCGCTAGCGGAACCACTATGTTATCTCATTAATCAATTCATTACAGAAGAAAAATTTCCAGAAGATCTTAAAAAAGCTTGTGTAACTCCGCTCTTCAAAAAAGGGAATCCCGAAGACCCACTCAATTATAGACCTATTTCTATCACTTCTGCTTTGTCAAAAATTTTTGAAAAGGCGTTCAGTTCACAAATCACAAGTTTCCTAGAAAGGGAGCAATTATTGTCGACCAGTCAATTTGGTTATAGAAAACAAATTTCAACAATTGATGCTATCCTGAAATCGACAGAACAAATAAGATTAGAACTCAACAAGAAAAAAATGTTACAGGGGCGTTTTTAGATCTTTCAAAGGCTTTTGGTTCTATAAACCACAAAATACTGTTACGGAGACTTGAAAATATAGGTTTCGATGAACATGCTACCAATTTAATAGAGAATTATTTGAGTAAAAGAACGCAGAGTTGTTCTGAATGGAATTGAATCGGACTGCATAAATTTGAAGAGGGGAGTTCCACAAGGTACTATTTTAGGACCTCTATTATTTAACATTTACGTCAACGATTTAGCAAAGATTGTTGAAGAGGATTGCACGGTTGTCAGTACGCAGACGATACTTTTCTTTTTACATCCGACACTGATGAAATATTGGCAAAAACAAAACTTGAACATAACATCTCAAAAATTTCTGATTTTTTTTGCAAAGTCCCAGTTAGTAGTGAACAAACGAAAAACAGATTATATTGTGTTCAGCACCAGGAAGAGGTTAACAAATACTGTTCTGAATGTTGACAATGAAAGATTAGCAGAATCAAATAGTGTGAAGTATCTTGGCGTAATTATAGACAGCAAACTAAAATTTGATGGAGAAGTGAAAAAGATTCTTCAGAGAATGACTTGTGGAATAAAAGTTTCGAATACACTAAGTAAAAGTTTACCAGAGAAAACGAAAGTCTTAATAATTAATGCAATAGTAATAAGTCATCTACATTATTCCGCGCTAATTCTAATAGGGTTGCAAAAGTCATTACTCACAACTTTAGAAAAACAATTGAATTGGGGAATAAAATCAATTTATAATAGGAGAAAATACGATCGGTCTACAGATCTCAAACTTCGCAACAAAATACTACCAGTTTCTTTTCTCTTGAAATATCGTTGCTCAAAATATTTTATTCGCTTACTCAGCAACGATCTTCCAGCATATAAAATTGAACCTCTCTCTACCATGAGAATAAAACAACATGACAGGTCAAAAAAGTAACGTTCGATATAAGAAAGAACAATAAGTTTTTAACTGATTCTTTTATTGCACAAGCCATTCCAATTTATAATAGTCTGCCTTCTAATATTAGACTGAAAACAACATCGAAAGCTTCCTTAAAAAAAGAACTTAAAGAATATTTTTGGAAAGATTTTTTGAAGGACCCAAAAGTAACAGATATAAAAGATGACATTGAGAGCATTAGACTTTAATTTTATTTTTTTAATCTTCACGATGTACATATAAAATTGTGAGAACATTTTATGCTCGCATTTTAGGCCGTTTTTTTTTAATAATGTAAGGTCAAATTTTTAATTAAGTAATTTAATGATTTTATAATTTTACATAATGTTTTATTCTTATTTTTACATTGCCTCTTTTACCATTTGCTTTTTATACTTATGTGTACCAGAGGAAATTAACAATGTTCTTTTTTTATACCAACTTTATTAGTCCTGTCGGTCTTTTTTTAATGCGATTTTTCGCTTGACCGATTTTTCGTTGGACGCTTTTAACTTTTCGTCCTCAAAAACGGGATAAACAGGTAGCGCCAGCTGGCAGTAATTGCTCTTAGAGCCTTTCAGCTCAAACTGTTTTGGAGACTTATACTTATGGTGTGAAGGGTTGTTCTTGGAGGTTGAAGACACCCCGCATTTGCGTTTTTTCAAGTTTTTGAAAATTTATGTTGGTTTTTAGGTTTCCTCAGCCTCAATAGCCGAGTATCCTCCTCTAGGGTTTGACAATAGATACGGTATAGTTTCTAAATTTAATGGAATGTTTTTCAAGATTTCAACACCACAAATTTTAGCATTTATTTTTACAAAACGTGCACTTTTTTCAATTTTTTTACATTTATTTGCATTATTACGGTTTTTCAGCCTAACAGAAAATCTTCGTCAGAGTTTGATAATAAGTTACAAGAAAAGGTGTTTTGGCCATGGATTTGTTTTCAACTTTCATCACAAATTTTAGCAGTTCTTTATGCATTTTGAAATTTTTTCCAGTTTTTTTGAAATTTTTTGTCATTTCTTATGTTTCTCCAGCCTCGAGAGCCGCCTTACCTCCTCTAAGAATTGATTATAGGTTACTGCATAGCTTCTAGATGTAATTGAATTTTTCAAGATTTTAAAATCGGCAATTTTGAAAAATATTTGCAATTTTTTCAAGTTTTTTGGATCTTTTTGAGTTTTTTAAATCATTTTTCTGGCACCAGGGTCCTAGTGACCTCCTCCAAGTTTTGAGGGTAAGCTATCGCATAGTTTCTGGAGTTAATGAAATGGTTTCCAATATTTTCATGACTCAGCAATTTTATTTTTTATTTTTTGAAAGAATTTTCTTTTCAAATTTTTGGAAAACTTTTACCATGTTCGAAGTTTATGGATCTTTATGAGCCAGTGGAACTATTTAAAGCTTAAAATAGGGAAACTGGGTAGTCTTTTGAGACAATGAAATGGTTTTGAAGATTTGAATATCTTGAATTTTAGCAAGTTTTTGTTAAAATTTGCTGTTGTCTTCAAATTTTTTGATTATTTTCGTCCTTTTCTGAGTTTAACGATCATTACTGGCCAACGAAATTTTTTAAGTCTTGCAGATGAATTTCTTGTTATCACTGCAGAGATAAAAAATAGTTTTGAACATTTTCACTGCAAAATCTGGAAGCTTTTAATTTTTGCAATATTTCACTGCAAAGTGTGGAAGCTTTTATTTTAAAATTTGCAATATTTTGCAAAGTTTTAAAATATCGGTTTTTTATTTGATTTATTTACTAACAAGGCTAGAAAACTAAAAGTTGCAGAGTCGAATCAAGCTAAAGCTAGCCTCACTAAACCCTTGTTAGCTACTGACGAAGCCAGCCGGTCGTTTGAGAGCAATTCGCCCGACGTTAGTCGGTTATGTTTAATAGCCGCCAACAGCCTTTCACGGGGAGCTCTCCTTTTTAAGATTCGAAGTGGGAGGTATTGATTTTTACAGGTTTTTAGCTGCTTCAAGTTTTTGACTTGAATTTTCACTTATTTCGTTTGGAACATTGACTTCTGTTAAGAACATCCACTTCTGTTTTGGAACATAGACCTAGTTTAGTATGCTCAATAACATGGACTTTGGAATATGGACTTAGTTTATTATGTTTATCAGTAGCTTAGTTTATTATGTATAATAATGGATTGCTATCGAATGATTGTGTGTCTTCTTATGCAGATTTTTCGCGTGATCGTTTTGGCGCTTCTCTTGTCGAAAAGCCTTTGACTTCTCAAGTCATTTTTTTCACGCATGTATTATTTTTTGAGTGATTTCAATTGCTCTCACTCCGAAATAAAGTTGTTGTTCAAACAAAACCGATTCTTAGAGAGACGATGAGAATGCCGTAATAGCCGAGTGGTTAATAACTCAGACGAGGTGACGGAATCGGACTCAGGAGGTTGGGTTTCGAACCCTACCTTCGGCAGATTTTTTCGCACCCACAAAGAAAAATTATCTAGGCTACAGCCCCTGAATTAAATTGCCCCGCTTGTCATTCGAGAGCAATTTTCCGAAAGCAGTCGGTTTATGTTTAGGAACTGCTGATAAAGTTGGAAATTCAAACGGTAATTTTGAGAAGTTTTGATCCCATAACAGTCCCGTCATCCTATTCAAAGAAAATATACCCCCTACCAACTCCCACCCCCTCCCCACCTACTCACCTGCCCCATCTTACAAAGACATACCAACACTCATTTTTAAATTATGTCTGAGTTTTTCACTTAGTTTTATTAGGCAATTAATATTCGGTTTGTTGCTTCATTTTTCTGGGATATTTCTGATTTAATTAAAACTAGTTAAAAGTTTATATTGCAAGACACTTCGAGTCGTTTCCGGTATTTGCCGTTTATGTTTTTCAATTCATTTTTTCTTTCGATCACGGTTTCAGGTTTACATAAGTCACGGCTTTAACGTTTGACTTCTGGCGTAGTTCGCTCACTTTTTCAACTGAATAGAATTTAAATTATATCACTCATTAATTTACCCAATTTAGCGAATGCGGTCATGGTCAAAATACCCAAAATCAAAAGAAATTGGTTGATCCGATAAGGCCCGGTCATTATGTCATAGTGGATTAGTTATCAAACTTCATTAGAGCGATTGCTAGCTGGCAGAAGTATGAAGATCATTAGCCTTCACTTTAGAAGCTGAGTTAAGTTTAGTTTCAGAATCTAACTGAAACTGCACGCGAAATTCTTTGTTTCAATCCTGATGACAGGGGTGTCAATGGCGGCTATGTTTTGAAACTTTATGCGAGAGGAAACGCAAAAAGATCTTCCAATGAGGAGGGAGCTACCTTTTTCAAAATTAGGATGACCTAACTTTGTCAAGTTATAGCAAAAGAGAAACATAATTGCGGCTGCAAAAATATCCGTACTTTACGCTCAAAATTGCGTACAGGTGTAGGCCGTGTTTCTTCGAATATCTCGAAGCCCCAATTTATTTACGCTTTTTCGCTTATGCGGTAACCACTATTTCTGGAAATATCTTTGAAAACAGGGGGAAAATGACACCAGACCGGCGGAAATTTTTTTCTGGCATCAAGCGTATTTCTAAAATTAGAGCCAAAAAGTATTGATCAATTGTTTCAATTATATTGAATTATCAAGCACTCATTAGTAGAGAGTGATCGCGAGTAGAGCATATGAGTTTAATGAATCTTAAATTATGTGTAGGTAACCTACTTTCTATTGTGTGTAGGTAACCTACTTCATCAAGCAATACAACTGCGTGAAGTGCTACGTCTGTCCCTCCGGTGAGAAGATGAAGAGTTGTCCACACATAATTGCAGTGCTGCAGAATTCTTACCCGGTTGAGGAGTACACTGTATCAGAAAACGCACTTGCCCAAATGCCAATCGATATTGTCAATAGGTACCGAGTTGTAACATATGTGAATGTAGCTCTGTGTTCTGTACTCGAAATTTTCCAAAACATTAATCAGCTCTGATAACTCTTAATCTTTGATCTGTTGTGATCGAAACCCATTGAGATTGAACGCTGCAAAAGCAATTCTCAAATTGTGTCCTGATGAACTCCGTTTGCAAAACTGTCTCGCATAATCAGTGATTGTTTTTATCTCTGCATCTATATATCCTCTAAGTTTTGATCTCTTTTGGTTTATAGCTAGGCGTTAATTCATTTAGTCTTGCTTGATATTGATTTGTTTCAGATACCGTAACTTTGACGCCTTAGCCAACAGATTGGTAGTTCCAGCCATCATAGCTCTTAAGACGCCGCCTCACTTAGAAGCCTCGATATTCTCCGTTCTAGACGAGGACAACCTTCTCAAGCGATTCACTGTGGTCGTTCTCTCCAGCAAGAGGTCCATCTGTAGCTGTGCCTCCAAGTCCAGTGTTAATTGTTGGCATAAACTACTGGTGAACATGTCCTTGAGTGATACGAATAAAGTGTCCAAATGCTGTTTCAACTTGACGGAGATGAAGACGTTTCTTGATAATTGTGAGTACTTCGTGCACTTCTATCCAAAACTTTAAAACTCATCGTCTTTTGAATTGGCTTTGAATTGGCTTTACATTTTCATGCTTTGAGAACACTGTCATAAATGAAACTATGATATGGTGGTGCAATGTGATGAGATGGAATTAGCAGAGTGAAAAGGTGGAGCGTGTGATTAAACTTTGATGACGCATTAGTTCTGATATGCCTGCCTCTAATATCCTCTCGAAAAGTATAGCCTCTCGAGCTGGAACGAGCCTTCGAAGGAAAGCAATCACTCTGAGAGCTGCGCGATGGTTAGATATCTCTTGTGGGTAAAAAGTTTGAAAATTGAGCGGTCTGTTAGTGATAGAATACACTAAAAAGGTCAGGTAAATTTACCATAATATAATCAAGGTAAATTCAAGTTTAGGTAAATTTCAGGTAAGTTAGGGTAGGCCAAAATTCCTTAGACGTTTCAGGAAAGTTAAGGTGCTTTTTCAGGTTAAATTTTTACCTTTAACTTTTTCAGTGTGTATAGTACAAGATGTAAACTCTTTTCCATATTGATAGGTAAATTGAGTGTGACAAAGAGTACAGTGCTGTCTTATGTGCAGAAGAACGGAACTCCCATTGCAGATGCCAGCAAGTTGGTCATGGATCGTCTCAACTTTGAAATCGATTCTCTACAAACTGAAGTGCAGCTGTTGAGAAATGCTCGAATTGCGGTAAGCAATAAAAGTACCGCTGATTTTATCAGAGAAAGTACTGCAGATCGTCTTTCTGAACTATTTGGTCTTTTGATAGTATATACATTTTTTTGTTTTGAGCATTCTTGTTTTCGAAAAGATGCGGCAAACATTTAATTGGGCTTTTCTGCAACCACTTATTTTTGTTTGTTTCCTTTGATGTCTTTTTGTTTGTTTCCTTTGATGTCAAAGGCGGAAAACCGGATCCTCATTGAATTAATTGAGAATAGTATTTTTGATTCTTTTAGCGATTCGGAGAGTATATCCCTGAAGATCAACGGAATAATGAAAAGTCGATTGAAGGAAAGGAACATCCACAACCAGAAATGACTACAGTGAGCACAGAATCTGAAGAGCACAAGATAGTTGATATTGGGTGCAGTGATACGGGAGCTATAGACGCGAAAGACACATTACCGAGCTTTGAAGAAATATGCGAAGTTGAGGTATCCGAGAAAGAACAGGAGGCCACGCAGAATTCAATTGACAATTCGTTGCAAGAGAACAAACTTGTGGAGACAATTCAATTGGATGAGGTGGCGACGGAACCGAGTGAGATGAAGCCACAACAAAGTGTTGATTTGAAAACGGAAACAGGTCTGTTGGAAACAATCGAAGAAGTTCCAGAAGTTATTCTGGACGTTGAAGTTGAAGGAGCGACAACAATAGAAATAGTGCAATCTGAAATCGAAGAAGTTTCCCTCATTGCAAACGAAGATGGTGGCCATGAATCTTCCGATTCCCAATCAGCAGTGAACAATCCTGCAAGTCCCCTAAGACGGTCGAAACGAACAGCTGCAATGTCCTCGGTTGAATCTGGAGAATCTCCTGTGTCCAAAAAGCAGATGAAATCTGAAACTGTTGAGTAATAATAAACGGAACTGAATAACTTATTGCCGTCCTTTAATAGATTTAGTTTTATATTTTGTATGTCTACGAATGAATTTGTTTATCAGATTTCATGGTCTTGTTTATTTGAAACTTTGCAGTGTTGTTTTTATGAGTCTAGGCTGTGTTCTTGCATTCGAAATATCTAGCTCAGCTAAGAACTCAAGCCAAATCAATGAGGGCTTGCATAGTTTATGAAGAAAAAAATAGTGGAAACCTTCCCCTTTTTCCTTTACTTGAAAAGCGTAAGGCCATTGTGTTCTTTCATGAGGCTTCTCCAGCGCCCTTTGAAATGTTGTGTTGTACTAAGCAAAGGGAGTAACTGAACCAAGTAAATAAAACAATAGGGACGAGAAACGACATGTACAATTAACTAAGTAACTGAAATGAGCAAGCTCATACGCATTTTGACATTTCTAATATGCAGCTCTATCAAATGATGAATAGTGGCTGGCTAGATAGAAGTTGAGCACAAAGCGAGCTCAGTACATTATCTGTCTTTATTCAAAAATATTACGAGAGTTTTGATAGCACAGGAAAATTATCTACGGATTCAACTGCACCTGGATATGGAAGTGAGGTCGAGTTGAATTGAATTGAATTTGAATTTCTCCTGTTAAATTATAAAGCACGCAGAAGTTGTGGACACAGCAGAATCCACTATTAAAAATATCTAACTCCAAAGTTTCATCAGGAGTGGAAGCTTGCTGTTGCCAATGTTATTGCAACCTTCAAGATGATTCAAATAAACCGCCAAAATTGACTCTTTTGTCCAGCAACTTGAAACTTAGACGTGCTCTGATAATAAAAGTATTGACTAGAAAAAATGTTTTAAAACATGTTTTAGCGACAATCCGCCGTGATAAAAAGGACATAAAAAACTTCTGAATTTAGTTTAATTTTTGAAAACAAGAGGGGGCATGAGCACATCCCAAGACTAAAAAACCAAGACTACGACGGCATCACCTCTGCAGGGAAATCATCACGACAAGCAGTTCAAGGCGCTTTTTGGGACTTTGCCACACAAGACCCGCAAGTTCAAGACGATTTTGGATCTTTTGCACGCAAGCCCCCCCCCCCCCCCCAAAGGAGGTAACAAGCAGTTCAAGACAACACCTGACACAGTGCCACGCCTGCCTCTTAGGTGGCCGTGCTTTTCTTCACTGACGAAGCCAGTCCTGCTGGGGTAGTCCAACACCCCCCCCCCAGAGGAGGAATTTTTCGACCGCAGACGTCACCAAAGACGAGGAGATTTCAAGGGTTTCTTCCCTTCCCCGGTTAGACGTATCCAAAAAACTTGAATTTTTTGGCGACAAAAAATCTCAAAACAAGAAAATTGTCCCCAAGGAACTTTTGTTGATGATTTATGAAAGAAGTAGCCATGGAAAACTACATTTCAGCATTAAACAAAAAAAAACATACAAATTGCACGAAAAACGGTATAGCGTTTTTTGCATCGGAAAAAATTAAACACTTTTCTAAATTTGTCGCAAAAAAAATCTACATAAGAATAAATTTACTAGTTGAATTCAGTACTTCAGTTGGACCTCAAATCAACTTTTCTTTAGATGAATTTTTCATGTAAAATTTTTGTTCAAAAAATGAAAAAACGCAGAAGTGCATTCTTGAGTGCCAAAAATCAAAAAACGTTTTTCTAACGTTTTTTTTTTGAAAACTTCCTAATCAGTCAAAAAAACCTATTGATTGTGCCCCCGCAGTTTATTATAATGTAAGATTCAAAGTTAGTGTATCGACTTTGCTTTTTAGTGAAGAGACAACTTAAAATTACCAAAATTGCTTCTTTGACCACAAAAAATCAAAAAACGTTTTTCTAACGATTTAATGAAAACGTTTTAATAAATCCAAAAACGCTATTGATTAACTTTCTGGGTTTGTCGGAAAACAAGCTTCAAATCAGTTTATCGACTTAGCATTTTTGTAAAGAGGCAACTCAATTTTGACAAAAATTGCTTTTTAACTCAAAAAATTCAAAAAACGTTTTCCTAACATTTTGAATAAAACATTTAATAGTTCCACTGAAACCTGTTGACTAGGCCTTCTGAGTCTGTAAAAAAACAAGCTTCAAAATCAGTTTTTTGACTTTGCATTTTTGTAAAGAGGCTACTCAATTTTGACAAAAATTGCTTCTCTGACTCAAAAAATTCAAAAAACGTTTTTCTAACGTTTTGAATAAAACATTTAATAGTTCCATTGAAAGCTATTGATTGGTCCCCTTGAGTTTGTAAAAAAAGAAATTTCAAAGTAAGTTTGCTGATTTTACTTTTTAGTAAAAACGCAACTCAATATTGTCAAAAACTGCTCTTTCGACTTACAAAGTTAAAAAAACGGATTTAACGTTTTTTTTTGAAAATTCTAATAGATACCAAAAAAAACCATTGAATAAATCCCTTCACTTTGTAAGAACACAAGCTTAAAATATAATTGATTGAATTTGCAAGTTTGTAGAAAGGCAACTTGGAATTTGCAAATCTGCTTCTTTCACTTAAAAAACTCAAAAAACGTTTTTCTAACGTTTATTGGAAATTTTCAGTAGATAACAAAAAAGCGTTCGAAAAAGTTTTTTCTGTTTGTTTGAAAACAAGCTGAAAATTTATTTCAACCCCTTGCAAAACTTCGAATATTTAACAGAAAATTGCAAAAATATCTTCTCTGTTATATAAAAATCAAAAAAACGTTTTCCCTAACGTTATTTCTAACGTCTTATTGAAAATATCAATCATCTTTCAAAAAGACCTAATTAAAAAACCTCTACTGTTCATTACAAAACAAGCGGAAAAATTGTATAACCATTCTGCAAAACCGTAAAGAACACTCAGAAAAGTTGCTGAAAAGCTTCTTACAAAAAAATCAACAAGGGGTTTCTGTTTTCTTTGATCTTAGATGCATACGGCTAGCCACGAGCCTAGTTAATGGGGTAGTATGTATTCCTAAGAAAATCCGACATTTACACCTATTTTGTTTTCATTTTATGCATACTACTAGCCGCGCACCTAGTTAATGGGGTAGTATACATTGAAATTACCTTCTCAATAAAAACAAAAAAAGTGTAGAGAAGCTAAGATCTCTTTTCTTTGTCTAAAAAACAAGGAAATCAAAAGCTCTCGAGTAGTTCCCCACTCAAATTTACTCACGCTCATAATGCCTTAAAGTTGGAAAACCCAAACGTCTCTTCTTTTTTTCTCCGCGGTCTCAGAATTTGCCAAAAAGAAGTCCCTTTTTCCCCCCTTTGGTCTCAGTAGCCACCAATTGAAGCGGAGTGTGTTTCCTTTGGGTCACAGTAGTCACCAAAGTAAAGATGAGCAATTCAAAGGTGGCAGATAATATCCAGAAACAAGCAGGAGCAATTTAGTGGTAGCAGTCTTCGACTTCAAAAGATTTGTAAAGAAACACACACTTTTGAGAAAAGATTCAAACTAGCGCCAGCTTTTAAACAACTCATCTTAAATGCTTGCCTGTAGCTCACGTTGCCTGGTCGCACCGCAATTTAAATTCACAAAAATAGAGTTTTTTTGTAGAAGTATCACAATAAATTTAGACTCAACACAAAAAGCAAAAATACTTGAGTAAAATTTTTCTGGTTCCCTGATTGTGATTAAAGGGGAGCTAATTCTTGTAGAGCAATTGTTGCAAAGTCATATATATAAAACATTGAAAGCAGTTAATTGGTCTTGTTCAACAAATCAACCGTACACACGCGCAAACGCTTAGTTTTTCCTTTTTAAGCAAATTTTTATCTAGATTTAGCACTACGAAAAAAAAAACATTTGAGACCATTGTTATCGTGAAAAGTTGCGTCGCTATATTCGAACAAAAAGAGCTAGGCTGATTAGCCTACATAAACACAAGAGGTTTTTAATTTTCAAAAAAGTCGTCGCTCCGTTAAGCTCCAGCCGTTTTTTTACCTTCACTTTACATAAGACAGAACATTTACGAGTCGACTGCAAGCTTATCATCAATATGACAAAAGAAAAGAGCCAGAAAATACAATACGCGCTGAACAATTTCAAAATGACTGGGCTCAACATGAAAAATCAGCTTGACCTCTTACAGACTTCAGTTGACTAGAGAAAAAGCTTCCGCACTCTTTCTTTATTGATCAACAAAATCAAGGAGAGCGTCGAAGAGCTGAAGACAAACCTCGATGGCATCATGATGGAAAAAGTAAGCTCTAGTAGCATAATTTCAGTCATGAGACGTCACGTCACTCGAATTTGATCTTTCGTCTGGAGAAGTTGGAACTAGAAGTCAACAGTCTCGACGGTGATGGTCAATTTAGCCAATCATCATTTCGAGTACGCGACGACATCAGCTGCGTCCCACAGACATCACGAAGACAACTCCAGTCGCAGCTATTGATATCGGTTTCCCAAAATTCAGAGCAAAACAGCATGACAGTAAAGAACCATGTCAGCGATGTCTCCCCTTCAGTGCCCCCAATACCATCGAAACCATCGTTTTTCCCTCCGCAAGGAAAAAATAAACCCAACCTCCTCTCAAACTTTCTTCAGAGCACCAGAAAAATTGCGCAGGATACTAGAAAATTGACTGAAGAAACAGTGAAAAAATTTACGATGGTTGAACACATAAATAAATCAATGTCGTTGTTAGCAGCCCCTACAAAAGCATTAACCCTATTATCCAGAGCAAACATTCAAGACAGATTTTTCTTGAGTAATCATCAATCCCCAGAACACAACGTTGTTCTCAGAAACCAAGAGAAGACTTTCAACCAATCTGCTTTAATTCAACAACCCTCGATTCCAATGAATCAAACTGCAGTCTTATTTCCTGTTGAATCTATTGACCGCCAGCTGGATTTAATTCACCCATCAATTGGAGAATTGAACCAGTTCTCCAGTTCAAAGTTGATCACATTGCCCAATATGCCAAGGAATAAACTAGCAAGTGCCACAGTTAGACAAAAAGAAAATTCTGTTCCCTTAAATAACAAAGGAGAAGATCAAAGCATACAACGTCTTGCATTAGATTTACAAAACTCATTTCAACATAACTGCTCAGTTAGCAAAACCAATACATACAAACCGTCAAGTTCATGCAATTTAATTGTGCAAATGCTTCAGCGTCAATTTCATTCAGAAAAAGGAACAAATAGAGTGACAAATGAAATCACGCCAAATCCATAATGTATATATGGTATACGGTATCCGAGCCATTCTACTTTTGTCGTGATAAGTGGCATTTTGCTAGGTTGCTTCTAAGATTATCGACGTTTAGTTTTTGTAAAATAAGGTACTCTGGATTTGGATGATTTTCTAAATTTTGATCTGAGCAACTATACAGATTTTCTGTTTTTCCGATATGTCTGTTTGAGATTAATTTATGAAATTTTATATTTACTTTTGTTTATAGTTTATTTGGCACTTTTCGTCTTTTCTTATGATTTGTGGTAAAATTTTTGTGAAATTTAGAGGGAGCTACAAAGTTCTTAGACTTACCATTACGAGTCACCATTCCGGGAAAAGCTTTATGAAAATGTTTTTTTTGTGTGTGGACTTTCATATTGTTGAAGATGGGCAGTATTTACGTTCATTTGCTGAATTAAAAACACATCTCTTCCTAGTAAAGAATTATGCCCGTTTTTAGCAACAATATTTTCAACTGGACTCACTGCGTGGTCCTTGATCGTTATTTTCGTAGATGAAGACTCTATTTTGCCCACTATTGATTTTGGTGGGTTTGAGTACGCTCGTCAATCTCGTGTGTTTGCGCCGCGAATTCTTTAAGAGAATTCGTTTGTTGCAATTACGCGACGAGCTGTGCTTTCTTTTCATTAATAGACTCATTCAGTTTTGGTTCCTTAGAAATTGCTGCTACACAGATAATATAATTTGAATCAAAATCAGGGATTATAGTTTTAATGAAGTTCAGTGAAATTGTTGTCTTCAGATGGTGTTGTTTCTTCTGTTAATTGGCATTATTAATTCGTTTATCTGGTCCTTTGATTGAATTGGACTTTTGAACTTTAGATCGTCTCAACATTTTCGCCAAATGGGTTTGCAATCCACAATTGAGACAGGTCTTTCCCTGGGCCGGGCATAATTTTCTATGTTCAGATTTCCAAACTTGACCAGAATTTTTGCATGTTTACTTCAGTTTGAGATTGCCAACTGACTTTTTATTGAAAGGTTGCGTATTGGCTGTGCAAATACGGGTTGCAAAGTTTGTGTTGGATCCGCCTTGCGAGTGACTAGTTGAAGACATTTTGATTTGCTGTTCTAATCCCCTCTCATAATTGGTCGTCAAATTCAGTGCATTGTGTGGTTCCATTGTTTCTTGTAGTAGTTGTTGTTGACCTTCTTCATCATACTTATTGGTAATACACACATTTCTGATCAATGAACCTTCTTTATCTCCAAAATGACAGTTATCACAGTTATCGCAAATTCTTTGGGTTTCCCAAAAATTTCTCCAAATATTCACTTTCTTGTTGTTTTCTCATTGTTTTCTTAATTGATAACGGGCGAAAGTAATGTTCCTCTGTTTTGTATAAGCGGCATCCATTGCGGCCCACAAAGTTTTTGTTGTCATTTCATCTACATCTCCTCAACAATTTTTGCAGATGAACACATGGCGCCCTTCCCTTCCCAAACTGAGAAACGAAAAGGAAACTGATTTCTGTTCTGCAGTTTTCCTTTCCCTGCCTCCAATATTTCTTTCAATTTGTTACTTTCTCACTTTTAGTCCTCCATACTACTTTCAGCTGGGTATTGTGAAGCTGGCTTTCACTGGTGTTTTCTTTTTCATCATGGAAAATGGGTTTTGGTGCCAAGGTAATTGTGGTGTGTGCAATTTTTAAGAAAACGTCAACTTCAAACCCTTCTTTAGATAAGATTGCCATCTTTAAGTGTATCTTTCTCGTCCCAATGGCGTTTCCACAGTCGCATGTTCCCAAAAGGTTTATATTCCAAGCGGTGATTTTCCTGATGCGCGCACTGCTGACTGCGCTATGTGGCGACTTTTGAAATTGCACTATGATCTTGCAGTGCCATTGTACTAAGTTTCTGTTAACTCGAAATGCGGTGCCAACCCCAGAATGAAAATATCTTGCTCTCATATTGATGCTTCTAATCTATTGAAAACTTAGTTGCTTAGCAAGGTTCTATTGCGCGACTTGTCACGAAGAAGCAAAATAGAAGCAAAAGCAAGAATGATTGTCTGATGGATAATCAGGCGTGAACAAATTAACAAAATAGCACTTACAGACAGCGGAAAAATATTGGGTAATCTCACGGGTGAATGCAATTAGTACTGATTTTGTTTGCATCCAGAGGGCAATTGAACTAAATTAAATATATACAGTAGTTCCGTATCACAGGATGACAAGGGTCGTTACAATGGTGATTGCTTAAACAGGTTGGAGCAGTTTGAAACAGACCGTCAGGAAACTTTCTTGATAATCCGAACGCACTACAAGAAACTGAGAATACTTTTTGTGTGCTTGTTTGCGAATTATTTAAAAATTAGTGAAACTGCTGTTATTGACATTTTATAGGTTCAAATCACACTTAATTCTTTTTTTAAATGTGTAAGGTTAGATTGCTTGTGAACGGCTTGTTGTATCACTGGTGGATGAATACTTTTTTTTCCTGATTCAAAGTGTTGGTTGTACTTTTCTGGCTTAATTTGTCACGGACTGTGGCCTCAAAATCAGGCCAATTCAGAAACTTAACGAGGATATTTGTCTTAAAATTTTCTGTGAAGGTGTATTCAGTCCATCTAAGAAGCAATTCGTGGGGATTTTTTTTGCTTTCATCATTAAAGTAGACAACTGAGCGTCGGCATGAAAACACAGATTCTGAAAAGCGCGATTTGTCTTGTTAAGGAATAAAAAAAATGCTGTCAAAGACTGCTTATTTTCGGAACTGTGAATTTTCCAGTCCTCTAAGTGGTTGGTGAAAGCGCTAAAAATCAGTGAGTGGTCGCAGAACTGGCTAAATATTCATGGAGGGCTGTGTTTTTATAGGCTGCATTACATTAGAAAGCAAGATTACATTAGAAATTACGCGACAATGAATTCTGTAAGTAAGTTATTATGTGCGTGTCAGTCATTGTGAACCATAGAGAAAAAAATCATTTGTTCACTGATAGTGCAAGGAGTTACTATTAAATTTTTGCTGGTTTAAGGGCGGAAACATGATCGAACATTTTTTTGACGAATGATGACTGCAATTTGGTATTGGGCATTGGGAGAGCGAAGTGTCAACCTGTAGTAACATTTGGTGCCTGAAGCTGTAAAAGATGATGATTGCGTTAAGATTTGTCCACTTTTTGCGGATGTTTTTTGGAAAAGATTTTGATTCAGAGTGAGATTTTGTCAATTAAATTGATTTGGACAATATCTATTTCGGACATATGCAACACAGGTTACGTTAGAGAATGATTCGACCACCTCTTGATCGATTGTAGGCTGCGTTGAAGGCTGTTGTCGTTCTTTCCATGTAGATAGCTGGAAGTTGGCCTGCCCCTCACGGTCAAACGATTCAGGGCCAGCAGGCCGTTGAACTGCTAAATCTGGATATGAAAAACTGTTTTTGAGGACTGTATTCATCACATTGGCTCTTCGACTCTTGTTCAAATTGTTTGTATTCTGCTGTATCCAGGAAAGTGTTTCTACTTTCATTTTAAAAGTTAAAACCGGCAGATTGAGCTTTGGTAGGTTTTCAGGGCCTGCGTTATAAAAAGTGATCAACACATTGGTTCCGGTTGAATTCATTACCGTTAAGTTGCGAGTCTTTTGCCGAAAGAAAAGATGGCTGCTTCTTCGAATAAATATCAACGTGTCAAGAAATGACAAAAATCGTAATGGTTTTTTTTTGCTAATGATTACCAATGTGCCTCCCTACGAAAACTGTTGTGACTCTATGCTATTGACTTGCATGACGTGTTGAGTTGAAATCAATAGAATTCTGCTGATTGGAACTCGCTGATGATTTACGAAATGGCTAAAGAGACGCTCCTGAATTGACTGGTCGTTCAAGAAAAGTGACGGCGTGAGTGGCCTTGGAGGAATTTGCGATTGATTACTGAAGGCTACGGTGTCATTCGGTTTGAGTTGGCTCCTTGTTCATCAATTGATTCATAAATGACGGCCTGAATGTTGATTTTGCCATCGCGAGAGAGAATAGGGGCCATCGCGAGAGAGAATAGGGGCGTCAACTTGAGATCATTTTGTGGATTGCCTTCGTTGACAACCATTGTCCAACGCGTCGTGTTCTAGTTGGAACTGTAGCAGTGTAAATGTTTGTTCCTTCTGGCTGTCGAAAATCGAAGTTGATGTACCCTGATGATGCTTTGCTCTCAACACTGCTTCTGTTTTCTTTTCGAAATCTGCTTGAAGCGTCTTGGCTCAGTTTCTCAGAAGACTGAATGCTAAGGAAGTCTTTTTTAGTTCCATTGCTTTGCATAACAAGTCAAACTCGCTTTTCAAAGAGCTTTTGGTTGACTTGACTGTAAACTGACATTCGTCATTGTGACATATTCTTTTGTGACAGTTTTGATCTGTTCTGTTGTTGTTGAGTGGCTTTGCTAATCCTTCATGTTTATATGAAAATGGCCAAAAATGGGAGCGAAGGATTTTCTGATGTCAAAATTTTGAGGTCGTTGATCAGCTGAGACTTTTCCAATGACAATCAGGTGACCCACTTTTTTTCTAAAACAAAAATTTTGGCGTTTTTGCTAATAAATATGGAAAAGTTGTCAGCTGGAAAAGAAAGGAGTATTCATTTGCCCTTTGTGCTCTAACAAGACTCAACCATAGCTATTTAGTTAATTTCATTTTTTCATCTTCTAATCTATTGAAAACTTAGTTGCTTAGCAAGGTTCTATTGCGCGACTTGTCACGAAGAAGCAAAATAGAAGCAAAAGCAAGAATGATTGTCTGATGGATAATCAGGCGTGAGCAAATTAACAAAATAGCACTTACAGACGGCGGAAAAATATTGGGTAATCTCACGGGTGAAGGCAATTAGTACTGATTTTGTTTGCATCCAGAGGGCAATTGAACTAAATTAAATATATACAGTAGTTCCGTATCACAGGATGACAAGGGTCGTTACAATGGTGATTGCTTAAACAGGTTGGAGCAGTTTGAAACAGACCGTCAGGAAACTTTCTTGATAATCCGGACGCACTACAAAAAAATGAGAATACTTTTTGTGTGCTTGTTTGCGAATTATTTAAAAATTAGTGAAACTGCTGTTATTGACATTTTATAGGTTCAAATCACACTTAATTCTTTTTTTAAATGTGTAAGGTTAGATTGCTTGTGAACGGCTTGTTGTATCACTGGTGGATGAATACTGTTTTTTTCCTGATTGAAAGTGTTGGTTGTACTTTTCTGGCTTAATTTGTCATGGACTGTGGCCTCAAAATCAGGCCAATTCAGAAACTTAACGAGGATATTTGTCTTAAAATTTTCTGTGAAGGTGTATTCAGTCCATCTAAGAAGCAATTCGTGGGGATGTTTTTTGCTTTCATCATTACAGTAGACAACTGAGCGTCGGCATGAAAACATAGATTCTGAAAAGCGCGAACTGTCTTCTTAAGGAATAAAAAAATGCTGTCAAAGACTGCTTATTTTCGGAACTGTTAAATTTCCAGTCCTCTAAGTGGTTGGTGAAAGCGCGAAAAATCAGTGAGTGGTCGCAGAACTGGCTAAATATTCATGGAGGGCTGTGTTTTTATAGGCTGCATTACATTAGAAAGCAAGATTACATTAGAAATTACGCAACAATGAATTCTGTAAGTAAGTTATTATGTGCGTGTCAGTCATTGTGAACCATAGAGAAAAAAATCATTTGTTCACTGATAGTGCAAGGAGTTACTATTAAATTTTTGCTGGTTTAAGGGCGGAAACATGATCGAACATTTTTTTGACGAATGATGACTGCAATTTGGTATTGGGCATTGGGAGAGCGAAGTGTCAACCTGTAGTAACATTTGGTGCCTGAAACTGTAAAAGATGATGATTGCGTTAAGATTTGTCCAATTTTTGCGGATGTTTTTTGGAAAAGATTTTGATTCAGAGTGAGATTTTGTCAATTAAATTGATTTGGACAATATCTATTTCGGACATATGCAACACAGGTTACGTTAGAGAATGATTCGACCACCTCTTGATCGATTGTAGGCTGCGTTGAAGGCTGTTGTCGTTCTTTCCATGTAGATAGCTGGAAGTTGGCCTGCCCCTCACGGTCAAACGATTCAGGGCCAGCAGGCCGTTGAACTGCTAAATCTGGATATGAAAAACTGTTTTTGAGGACTGTATTCATCACATTGGCTCTTCGACTCTTGTTCAAATTGTTTGTATTCTGCTGTATCCAGGAAAGTGTTTCTACTTTCATTTTAAAAGTTAAAACCGGCAGATTGAGCTTTGGTAGGTTTTCAGGGCCTGCGTTATAAAAAGTGATCAACACATTGGTTCCGGTTGAATTCATTACCGTTAAGTTGCGAGTCTTTTGCCGAAAGAAAAGATGGCTGCTTCTTCGAATAAATATCAACGTGTCAAGTAATGACAAAAATCGTAATGGTTTTTTTTGCTAATGATTACCAATGTGCCTCCCTACGAAAACTGTTGTGACTCTATGCTATTGACTTGCATGACGTGTTGAGTTGAAATCAATAGAATTCTGCTGATTGGAACTCGCTGATGATTTACGAAATGGCTAAAGAGACGCTCCTGAATTGACTGGTCGTTCAAGAAAAGTGACGGCGTGAGTGGCCTTGGAGGAATTTGCGATTGATTACTGAAGGCTACGGTGTCATTCGGTTTGAGTTGGCTCCTTGTTCATCAATTGATTCATAAATGACGGCCTGAATGTTGATTTTGCCATCGCGAGAGAGAATAGGGGCCATCGCGAGAGAGAATAGGGGCGTCAACTTGAGATCATTTTGTGGATTGCCTTCGTTGACAACCATTGTCCAACGCGTCGTGTTCTAGTTGGAACTGTAGCAGTGTAAATGTTTGTTCCTTCTGGCTGTCGAAAATCGAAGTTGATATACCCTGATGATGCTTTGCTCTCAACACTGCTTCTGTTTTCTTTTCGAAATCTGCTTGAAGCGTCTTGGCTCAGTTTCTCAGAAGACTGAATGCTAAGGAAGTCTTTTTTAGTTCCATTGCTTTGCATAACAAGTCAAACTCGCTTTTCAAAGAGCTTTTGGTTGACTTGACTGTAAACTGACATTCGTCATTGTGACATATTCTTTTGTGACAGTTTTGATCTGTTCTGTTGTTGTTGAGTGGCTTTGCTAATCCTTCATGTTTATATGAAAATGGCCAAAAATGGGAGCGAAGGATTTTCTGATGTCAAAATTTTGAGGTAGTTGATCAGCTGAGACTTTTCCAATGACAATCAGGTGACCCACTTTTTTTCTAAAACAAAAATTTTGGCGTTTTTGCTAATAAATATGGAAAAGTTGTCAGCTGGAAAAGAAAGGAGTATTCGTTTGCCCTTTGTGCTCTAACAAGACTCAACCATAGCTATTTAGTTAACTTCATTTTTTTCACAATTTTTTAGACAGAGGCTGTTTTCTTATGCCTGTGCTTTTTACGTAGCAAGAAACAAAGCAATTGTTCAATATTATCAGGTGAACACAACAAAGTTTCTGTTTTTTGAGGGAGGATTAGGTAGCGAGAGTTACAAAAGGAAAACATCAATCGTTGAGTTGAGAATCTTTGTGTGTAGAATTATTTGGTGCCTTTTTGTTTTCGTAAATTAATTTAGCTACTGGAAAAATTTTTTAAATGTGGCGAATACTGATACGGAACAATTGAAGCTTCTTTTTTGCGCCTGGCGACTTTTATAGATTGTAAACTGAAAAATCATTCATTTTTCAATGGAACCGCTGAAGCCCTTTAAATTTTTTTGGCTGGGGTTTATTTGATGATTATGTAAATTGGGCCAAAACGAGCAGGTCCTTTTTTTGACAAGATACTTGTTTTACTTGGCTGTTTTTTGGATTTGTAATTTTTGACGAGTACCATCAGAGAAACAATGGATATCTTTATCTGTGTTTTCCATATCCAAGAACTTTTTACGTGTCCAGTTTTCAGGATCCAATTACAAAATATCCCAGAAAATTTGAGTCATTGTTCTCATTTTCTAAATTTCAAAAATGTTTTTTTTTTTACCAGTTTTCGTTTCTACATATCCACAAGTTATCCATGAGAAATTCATTTTTGGAAACTCCAACGCTTATTTAGTAGTTTAACAATTTGATTTGTAATTCAAGGCGATGTGTAGTCAGAAAACCAAAATCCTTTTTCTGATTCTTCTGATTTTTTAAAATGTTTTTTAATGATTTTTCTTTCATTTCTGAGATCTCAAAATAATACATCTATCTAATTTTGTTTAATTGTCATATTTCGAAATAACTATGCTGTAATAACTAAGAATGCTAATTACAAATTGATCTTTAATCCTGGACAATGTGCACTCAGAAAATCAAAACATTCTAATTTCTCTGATATCAATAAGGTTTCTCTAACACTTCTAATTTCTGAGACCACATTGTAAAATATACAGTAAAACGGGCTATTGCATAATTAATTTAGTACGCTAGTTTAACAGTTTCAGTTGAGTCTTTTTCAAGTCTTTTTGATTTTTCTGTGAAATATATTTTTTTAAATTTTGCAAAATTGTTTTGTTAGTTTGATTTGCAATTCAACTGGATTTGCGGTAAAAAAAATTAAATTGAATTGTTATTTTTACCAATGTGATACTTTGACTAAAATGGCTTTCTGGCTACTGCGAAACTAACTCAAAAGGCTAGTTTAATGGTTAATCTAACATCTGAGAATTCAGTAGGATATGTAGGCAGAAAATTAAAATCAGTTTTTATTTTCTGATTTCAGAAAAGTTTCTTTGGCATTTCTTGTGTTTAAGATCCCAATGTAATACTTTGACTAAAATGGCTTTCTGGCTACTGTGAAACTCACTCAAAAGTCCAATTAAACATTGAACTCATTGACATATGAAAATTCAGTAGGCTGCGCAGGTCGAAAACCAAAATCAGTTTTCTTTTAGATTTAAAAAAAAATTTTTTTCTGGCATTTGTCAAAAAAATCTTTTTTATCTTTCTGATTTCGAAAAAATTTTCTCGACCTTTATTGTGTCGGAGCTGGTACTATAATACACCCTGTAAAATAGTTTTTGGCTTTTGCAAACCTAATTTAATGGTTTGATTTGCAATTCAACACGATGTGCGGTCAGAAAATCAAAATGTTTTTTTTTTGTTTTTGTGATTTTTCTGACATTTCTTGTTTTTAAGATCGCAATTGGATGCATAGACTTAAATGGTTTTCTGGTTACTGTAAAATAACTCAAAATGCCAGTGTAAGGTCTCATTCTGTAATTCAATAGGATGTGCAGTCAGACGATCAAAACTGGTTTTCTTTTGCTTCTGCCCAAGTTGAAGAGCCCAATAAGATATATCGACTAAAATTGCTCTCTGGCTACTGCAAAACTAACTCAAAGGGCTAGTTTAAAGTTTCATCTAACATTCGATGGTTCAGTTGGGTTTGCAGGTAGAAAATTAAATTCGGTTTTTGCTTTTTCTGATTTCAAACATTTTTTTCTGACGTGTCTCTGTTCTGAATCGGATTGTTGTTTTATCTGATTTGAAAACATTTTTATAGTCTTTCGGCTTTTTGCGAACATTGTTTTCAAAAATTACTAACTTGTTTTTACTTGCCTTAAAAACGATAAAAAATAATTTTTGTTAATCGTTTTGTGGACAAATTTTATTTTTTGAAGATCTTTTTTTGAAAAAATAGAGATCTTTGGATGGATCTAACCGGGGAGCAGGACAGCATTGGTTACGTGTCAGACACCTGGCGGGCTTCTATTGGTGACGTCTGAAACCGGAAAAAAGTCTAGATCCTCTTGTTGGGGGGTGACGTAGAAAACCCAATCCACAAAAAATTTTTCATTGCTGACGTCTGATACCACTAAAAATTCCGGATCCTCTTGTTGGGATGACAGGACAAGATTCGAAAGCGTAATCAGCTGCAGTTGTAATTAATCCTTGACGTCTGTAACTGTTAGATCAAAAGTTGCTTGAATGTCGGGTCGTTACCATTAATATGTGACGAAGACATGTTTCTTACATTGAAATGTCAATTTTCAAGATTTCGGTTTCAATTATTTATGTAACTATACGCTATACAGAAAGTCGGACAGAAAGTCAAGGTTTTTTGCGGTAAACCATCGTTAAGTTTGCTTTGTATTGTTATCTTGAGGTAGCATCGGCAACAACTGCTTTGGTTGACTGGTTTGAAAAAAATAAGATACAAAAATATTATTTTACAAAACTACATGGACAGTGAAGAAGTATCTTCAGTCAAATTTCAGGAAATAAGCCACCGTCTCAAATATCATAAACGTCATCATCCTATTCTAAAGTATGTGGAATAAATGGGGTTTGTCCTCTGTGAACTCCAATGCCTCTCAAGTACTTGAGCAACTAAGTCGACTCAACAGATATGATTGTTCACGTGCCACAATGAAAACATCCCGTTTTTGCTTTTGCTGTGTGTAATTCCCGGGTCGAGGTTTGGCGGTGAATTTTTTAAGAAATGCGGTGAAATGCGGTGAAATATTTTTTATCACCGCATTCACCGCAATCACTGCATTTCTTACAAAATTTTACCGCATTCACCGCATTTCTTTCATAAATTCACCCAAAAACCTTGACCCCGGTTTTGATTTCCAATTGACTTTGTGAGTTGAAAAGTTTGATGTTTTAAGAGAAGGCGAGAAATTATCCCGTCTGGTTTGTTGCAGCTAAATAGTATGTTTTGACCTGCTTTGCCAATTGATAGGTAAAGTTTTTAAATGCTCAACAAAAACCGGATGCTTGCATTTACATATCACAATAACTCATTCAGTTCAGTACAAGAATTCAGCCGATTTCTGTTTCAAAATGGCGCTTGAGGCTAGCTCGGAGGTGATTTTCTCCAGGAATTGTTTGACAGCCATCTCCTTTTCGGCCAGATCGTCACTCCCGCAGTCGTCCAGAAAGTCTTCCTCGGAGGAGAACCGAGGGGGAGATTCTGTGGCTGATGTTTGATCATAGTCTTTCCTAAAAAGCGGAAAAGCCACAATTTAGTGGGGACAATTTTTCAAAAATGTTTTCTCACATGCTCCAAGAAATCACAATTTCCGGTGGTTTTGAATGAGGACTTCATGATACCATCGCAAGCAATATTTGAATTTTGTGTTTACATTAATTTTTAAAAGTTCTTAATAACAAAACTTTTGGAACGTTTTTGATGTTTTTTAGCCCCTCGCAACTTTTTTTTCATTTTTCAAGACTTGAAGGAATTTGGTCTAGAATTTCCAAAATTATCTACAAGTGAGCTTGTAAACAAAAGAAAAGAAAAATTGAAAACATATGACTTACAACTTGGTTGAGTTGGAGTAGCTTGAGGCTGGGGAAATGGCTGATTTGTGACGCCTCTTTCTTCCTTGCTGAGAATTATCCTGAAACAGAAATATTTTAAAACTGCTGAAGTCTACAGTAATACACTGCAAAATATCAGATATAATAATTCATCAAGTTAGGAACCTTCTTCTGATTCGTTTTCTTTTCCCCTGAGAAAAACTTTGTTTTATTACCGTTTCTGTGAACAAATAAACTCGCGTCTTTTTACTGTTACTGATTTGTATAGTTTAATAAGCGATCGGAGTATGCATTACCACTCTCATAGGTGCAGAGGTATCAGTTATGAAGTGCAGGTCATAGTCTTGAGGGGGGGGGGGGGGGGACATTTACTCACAGAGGTAGTCCTGCGTCTCATAGCAGGGGTGTGGCAGTTGCATGAACAGCAGCAGTCCTTGGAAGACATCAACTTTTCCCCCACTTCCAGTTCATGCAGCAGATTGTTCTTGTGGCCTAAGTTCTCCTCCTTATGTAATTGCTGACTCTTTGATGAGTAGTAAATTCGGCTGTTCAGTGATGCTTGCTCCATCTGCGCCTGTTGTTTTGCCTCTTCTATTTCGTGATCCAATTCCTGTTGTAGATTTGAGAGACTCCGCGATATTCTTCTGAGTCGGTTTTCGCTCAAGTTCTGCTTAAGGTTTGTGAATTTTGCTCTTAAACACGAAATGAAATTCTACGTCATATCTTTATTTGATGAAACCAAAGTTCACACGCGTTGTGGAAAAAACATTGACGATTTGAAACCCAAGAACAAGAACCGATAGTGGTTAACTTTATAGCAATTGAACTATTTCAGTGTAGCTTAACATAAAAACAGTGTCGAACTTACAAAAAAAAGCAAACGATCCAATATAGTTTCTATAACCAGACATTTGCTAAAAGCAATAACTAGCCGCACCTAAACTATATTGATGGCATCCACCGTGCAATATGATATTACATTGACATGGCCATGTGTTTGTGAAACTTGTGCATCCTTTTAAATTGAGATAATAAACTTACCTATCCAGACTGGCTGACAAAAAGGCATTGCGAACAGCATTCGAGTAATTGTCCAGTGCTGGATCTTTACAGTGTCCTCTTTGCATGGAGCGACACTGGTGCTGATAAGCGCTGGTGAGACCAATCGAAGCATTGCTGTGATCATCAGCATCACTGGTACTCCAAATTACAGACTGATCAGAATTGTTGTTATTTATATGTTGAGCGTTGCTCGCTTTTCTTGTAATTTGTTGCTTCGCTGAACCAACTAATGATGAAGATTTCTGATGGTATCCTCCACTGTTATGTGATGACGTAAGCATGGAGCTCGTCTGTGATTGGTTCAAAGTTGATTGGTTATTAAGGCATTGCTGATTGACCAGAGGCGATGAGGGGTCCAAACTTCGGGTTCGCCGCGAAGGCTTCTCGGTTTTCAGAGATGAACTCATACTCATTCGCTGTTGATCTCGTTTAAACATGTTGATTCGGAGGGACTTTCTTGCGCGGGTTCTTGTCGGAGTAAGATTCAAGCTCAGCAAGGTACTGGGGCTCATTTTGGGGAATAATCGAGTCCGATTACCCTCGTCGGGTTCTCGGAGGTTGTTGTTGACAGTGTGGCAACGGCGTCTGTGAATGTCGTTTAGAGTGGGCGATGTCATTTCGGTGGGGATTGGGGGCAGTTGTTTCTCACGAGTCACTTGTGCTTGTTGCTGCTGCTGCATGAGCTTGTCAAGTTGAGCGATTGATGATTTTGTAGTATTTTTCAACTTCAATATGCTTTCTACTTCTTTCTCTTTCCTGAAATTGTATAAGGTAGGTTTTATAAGAGGAGCTTGAAATAATCAAAATTCATTTAAATGTTGCAGATGTTATCAATTGCAAGATGCTAAAGACTTCTTATTGTCTTTTTATTACGTGTTTGGTTCCACAGTTTGCTGGCTTTTTTATGAATCCTTACAAGTACTGAGATATTTTACTTCGTTATCTACAGCACCGTAACAGATAAATCTAACAGATAGTTCTATAGGACAGTGATTTTTTTCTGAATACATTGCTGATCAAATTCACTAAACCCAAAATTAAAATTGGTTGCACGATTCTCCAAGTTACCACAACTTTCTGTTGAGGTTAGTGCATATTTCTTTCACCTGTTCCTACTGATTACGTTTTTAAATCAGTTTTTGATAACATTTTTAAGATAAATCTCGAAAAAAACCAAGTCTTACAGGATCGATTTAGGATCGCAGACTATTTATTAGTATGATCAAAAGTTACTCGTAATTTATTAGATTTGAGCGATTAATCCGGAGTGTGGACTTACTTTCTGAGGATCTGTTCCCTGTGTTCCAGTTCCACCAACACTGTCTGCAATTCTGTCATGAGGCCATTAGCTCTCGATAACTTCTCTTCATAACACGTTCTCACATCTTGAGCTTGCCTGAAAAGTTACATCATCCATCAGTTAAAATTAAGTCTAGCAAACCAATGGCTGTTCAATTGCACAAAGCAACGTATAACACGTGGAAGGATTCGTTTCATGCATATTATGATACAATTCTCATTTCTCGCAGATCTTGTATTTTAACTACGCGAGACTAAGTCTGGGAAGATCCTTGCAAAATGTTGTTAACTCTCGCCAGATTTTTACAAGATTCCTACAAGATCCATGATTAACTTTTTCTCACAAGATTCTTAGAAGATTAACTTTTTCTTGCAAGACTAATATTTTCCACAAGGTTTTCTGTAAGTCTTACAGTGTCTTTTTGATCTCGTTGACTCGGGTAGTGGACGAAACAATTGAAATCGAACTGAACTGATTTCATGCTTCGTTCAAATGTCATTTGGATTTAAGCATGATAGGCACGATCAAAATAGGTGAGATTTTGATCATCACTTGGACAAAAATTCCAATGTCTGATAATGTAACAGGATAAAATGACTGCTCAATATGCACCGAAGTTACATATTAGTCGGTTGACTGGTGTTAAAACAACACACAATATATGCTATCAAGGTCATAGACGTTGAAACCAGTCGATATAACACTCGTCTATATATTTGCTATTTCAAAATACGCCCTCTCATTTTTGAAGGTCAAATAATGACCACAAGGAAAAAACGTAAGAAATTATATAATCAAAGAAATGTGAATATCCTTACTTGAGCTCATTGCGATGTTGGTTTACAATTTCATTGTCCATTCTCTGTAATTCGAGAATACCCCCACCCTCTTTGTTGATCCTGTTGAATGCTTCCTTTAACTCTCCCCTCCATGAGGCCTGTTTGTCCACTAGTGTCTGGTAGGGCGTCTGAACAAAGTCCACTGCCCATATGTCGATGTGTAGCAGAATTTGTGCAAACGAAGGTCGTTCTTTGTAGTTCTGACGCCTGAAAACAAAAACTATGGAGATAATTGTTGGGCTGTGTGACTTGATATATAACAACATGCTATCTACTTCACTTCTTTTAAAATATGCAACTTATATAAACCCATAAATTATGCAAGGATTTTTTTTACATAGTTTCAAATAGTATCCATCAGATTGTGAGTTAATTAAAATCATTGAAACTAATTAGGCCCGCCACAAAAGGGAATATCAAGTTGGTTGCACCCATGCTTGGTTAAATTCACCATTTTAATTGTCATTATTTTTAAAGACGATTAGAAGATCAGTCACGACCTTTATCAAGAAATCTATGCAGTTTGCCTAAGTCTGAGGTTGTCTAAGCAAGACCATGGCAAGTACACTCTCATGATAGTTTCTTGGAGATTTTTGAAACATCTTGCCAAGGTCTTATCAAGATGGTCCGAGAAATTTGACAGAAGATTCTTGTAACATCTTGCTTGATAACATTTCAATTTCGACAACAGTCATCAAGATTGCCTTGCAACAAGTATCAAAACCTTGCATGTCATTACGAGTTGCATTCATTTTTGTTTACTGGAAAAATAAGCACCTTTCTATAGCCATCGAATTTAAAAGTTCGAAACCAATCAGATATTCTGTTGTGTATTCTAGTCTGCATTATACAAGAGGGCTTATGTGAAACTGTGCCTAGCACCAAACGTTCTTACATAAGTACGAAAATTTGTGAAAAACTATTACTGAGAGAGAAAGTGCTATTGATAATCAATTATGTGAAGCTCAACTAGAGGTAAATCTTCCGTGCGTTTCTCAAAAAAATATTTTTTATTGTACTTTTGATGAATATTCCCCCATTAGGTTAGCTTCACTATTTTTTAAAAAAATTTAAAACCTCAACTAACTGTAGGTGTCGTCTTCGTAAGAGTTTACAGAAAATTAGCGAAAAGATTTTGTACCTCACAAACTCACTAAGCAAAATTGTTATTATTTTATTATTCGAAAAAAAAATATTCTCTTTTTATTATTCGAAAAGAACGCAAATTAAAGACCCTAACAGCATTGTCCTCACATGAAACTCCTAAACAATCTGCAGTGAACTGGAGAGCATAAACATTGAGATCAACTGAAGTTTCAGGAAAGTTGACGCAGGGTAAAGATAAAAATGGTTTTTTCCGTGATTCACTCGAGCAATTCTACATTTTGTTGTTTTGGTTTCCATAATCCCTCTAAACGTTTCTTTACAAACTGTTGGTCAAATTAAAACGTTACATACTCAGGAATTTTTTTTTCAAAGTTACGCTAAATTGGTTCGGAAACAATAAAATTTTTAACGTTTCTGAAAAATTTTTGAAGAATTTTGAACATTTTTGAAAACGTTTCTGAGAAATGTTTCCTCTAACAAATGTTTAAAGTCCAATATAGTTCTCAATATATGAAAACTATATTGGATTTAAAATATAGTTTGGGAAATTACTTAAATTTTGTTTAAGAGACCCCGCCTCCACAGAAAAAATAGAGACAGTTTTCCTTTTTATTATTTTTCCAGTTTTCATTCGCACTTTATAAAATGCCATCTCTTCTCAGCATGAAATAACAAGTGTATTTTTTGTGGAACCAAAAGGTAGCTCCAAATGCCACAAAATGACGCGTCTCGTTTTTTCTTCGCGATGCTCAAACAAAGATGAAAATTTGACTTTAGAAAAAACCATCTACGCACATATTTATATATAGTATATATATAAATATATATATATATATATATATATATATATATATATATATATATATATATATATATACATATATATAATCCTGTTTCAAGAAAAAAATCATATTCATTGGTTTAAAAAGACATTGCACAGCACTTAATCGAACCACCAAACAAAAGGTGAGTTGCACATATTCGGAACTTGAAGCAAAGACAATTAGTAACTCTGATTTTCTTGTACTTCCAGTTTCTCCATCCTATTTTTCATTTTTGTTTTAAGAACTTTGTTGATGGTGCAGCAGTTTTGATCCAGAACTTTTAAGAAGCATTAGTTTAAAATTTTTGACAGATTTCATTGAAACCTGTTCACGGTGAGCAATAGCTCTTCTAATATCTTTCAAATGCTCTCGTTCACTTATAATTTGTTAATTACGAAGAATTGCGTATTTGAAATTTTAGTAAACTGTCAATTAAAACAAGCACTCGGGTCAAAATTTCTTTGAATTCATATAACGATCATATATGATTTCATAACGAACATACTTGATTTTTTAGTACGATCCTACTATGAAACCAAAGAAATCGTCCAAGATTCGTGTTAGCTTGCCAGAATCATACATGTTTTCTTTCCTTTTATTCCTTTAATTTTTATCGATGAGGTATCACTAAAGTGATTCCCCGTGATCACTTTGAGAAGAGCAAGAAGACCCTGAGGTGCATTCTTTAAAACAACGTTGGGATTTAAATAAAATAATAAGACTATCTAAATTACTTAGGTTTTAATATCCTCTTAGACAAGTTTATAGCTCTAAATGCTCTTTTATCGGAAACTTCCATTTTTTATCAAACTTCACAACCATATACCATATTCTAAATAGGTATATTATCCTAAGTCATTGACACGGCGCTCTTAAAGAGTCTAACTTAGACTCCATATGCGACCTATTAAATACCCTCTGACTACGTTATATGAGAATTATCGACACCAGACAATATTTTATGCGTCATATATGACCTTTCATGATTTTCATTGCTTTTTTCGAATGCTAAGAAGAGCATGCAATTTTTAGGCTTTCCAATTTTTTGCATGATTCTTGCATGATTTCCTGGAAGTCCTATATGATTCTTGGATTACTACTAAGAAATCATACAAATCAAATATGACCTAGTTTGTGAACGAAAAATCATAGTATGAAATAAAAGAGCGCATAATTGTCATTTGAAGATTTTTGAAGAAACTATTGTTGATTCGCTGCAATTTAGTGCGTAAATCTGAATCGTATTGAGCTTATCATGTTGCAAATTATCAGCAAACATTTGACATATAATAAACGGTTAGTATATTTCTGCTTTACTCTTTTTAAATCCTCAGGTTTTCCTAGTTTCACAAATGTTATCCAATTGATATCACCATTATCTAAAGTGTACTAATGCAAAAGTTAACTGTTTCCTCTCTCACTAGAAGAAAATAAACTGAAATAATGGGCCAGGAGCTTTCCCGTGTTGAACAAAGTTGTTCGCGTAAAATTGGATTAAATTTCCCTGGATATTTTCTCGCAGATACATGCTCAAAAACCGCAAAACTCCATAAAATTTTGTACCGACAAACCTCCAAATTAAACAACAATTACGGATTTAGCTGATTTTTTGGAATTGTTTCCATTTTCCCCTGGTAAAATGAAGCCACATATTTTCTCCATGAGTTTATATTTTAGCTTGTGCTCAGAATTAATTTGACCAGTTCGACGTCTAATTAGGTCAAATAAGAATAAGCCAAGCTAGCATCATTACAAAATGTCGCATTGGCTTTGTACGTCATGCAAAAAATTATTTTCAAGTTGACAAAATTGACAAAGTGCGCGTTTTAGATAGAACCTTCAAATCGAAATTTCAGAAGTTGTGAAAAATAAATAAACTGTTTCGGTGCAATTAATTTTCATTATTTTCAGATTAAAAATGGAGTGTTATATAACGGCATGCGATTTATCAGTTCATGTTATTTCCCCCGGGTTATGAACTGCAGCTGAGCCCTAGATGTTATAAGCTCATTCAAAATTGGAGAAGAGGATAAAATAAGTCAAGGGAGGGGTAATATTTTGGTAATAAAGGCTTCCTGACTGCCGTAATTACAATTCCCTTCTTGTTTCCTTCTGAACAGTCCCTGTTGGGTGGGAAAAATGAAACCAACTTTTACGTCAAAACAAGAATTTTTTCCACATCCTTAATCTCGAGGGGGTATATTTGAATAGTGCCCTGGTATTGTCAAGACCTTACACAGTGGGCTACCCACGAAAGACAAAAGATTGCAAAATTGGCAGATTTTACTGAGAAAATTGGAAAAAAATTGGTTTATAAATAGACGCGATCTGCTTTGTCATCGTTTTTCCAGGCCCCAATTTGTAGTAGATTATAGTAATAGTAATACTGCCCCGTAGTAAAATCTCAATTTAAATTGAATCTGTTTAAAATTTACTCCCATTGAATCTATGCTTTTTACATATGCATGTAGTTAGTTGGAGGGGGCTAAAATCGATAGAGGGTATTGTTAGAAAAGGGGAGGGTGCATTTTATCTCGGGGCTTTGACGTGGGAATTGAAATGATGGATTAGCTCTGAATAAGATATGAAGTTAAATTGAGCACAACGTCTGTTCCAGTTCAAAAGTTTTCTGCTCAACCGGCCTAATGGATTCTCAACCGAACCTGAAAACACTGAACCAATGAGTGTTGCTAAAAGTTAGTGTCAAATTGTTGCAAAAATCTTCATTCAAACGACCATTTTGATAATTTTTGCACCCCTCATATTTTATTTTAACTCATAACAGAGCTCATAACTCATAAGAAAAAAAAGCAAACTAAGTCCTTAAGCGTACAAAAATATGCAAACTTTGTTCTTTTTTTTTTAAAAAAAAAATAGCGTATGTAAAAGTTGGTAATTAAAAAAATATTCGACATGTTTACATTTCGTCACCATGGTCAAACGTTTGTTCTTTGGTGAATATTCGGTTTTAAAATATCGGCCCACGTTGGTGCAACAGAGAACACTTTGGAAATTGTTCACATGCGTGCGTGTGTGAGAGTGAGTGTAGTCGCCTGCAGTGCAAATGCGTGGGTTTGCTTCTGTGTATCTTAATAGCGTCCCTGAAGGCTGTCTTTTGATTTGTTCAGCAGCGGGTAGGGAAAATAGGGAATTAGGGAATAGAATGGGCAAAATCAGTGATAACAAAGAGCCCAATTAGATATGTATGGCACATGCAAGGTATTAGAGCGCTGTTCTACCTTTACACGGAGTAAATCACAGAATTTGAATTCGCCGTGCTAACGAAAATTTCCTCCATCTCTCTTAACTAATTCGTTTTTGTGCACATAATTTAAACAGTGGAAAAAAGAGGAAATAGAAGGAAGGAATGAATTAGTTTTACGATAAGATGGTTATGGCTTTGACAGTTAGGGCAGATAAGTTGACAAAGCCAGTCCTGCTTAATGAGGAATTCTACAAAGGGATTCGAATAATAGTTGGTTCCAATTCCGTATCATCATTAACAACGGAGAAAAAACAAACAAATATTGATGTCTACTGATTTTTTCAAGCATTCACTACAGCATCTAGGAAATATGTTTTATTGATCAATTTGAATGACTCCATGAAATGAAAAAGCACAGTCACAAATTAAGATCCACAGAGAATAGTTTTTTTTCCATTTTCAAAAAACGGCTTTGATTTTAGGCTAAATTGGATCTTTTCGGTGATTGGCCCCAGTAAGTTGTGCACCCTCCAGATACAGGCAGGCGCAATTACATAGGAGATCATTATGTTAAAATATGGCACGTTTTAAAATTTCTTCGGGGGGGGGCACTAACCAGCATTGGTTAAGTAGCATTTTGAGAGGTGGTGGACATGTGTTTGGAATCGGGAGACTGAGTCTGTTGCTTCCCACTCCCCATATAATGGCACTTGAGTCGACATTCGCATAGGGCACTTGTCTGGTCACAAGTTCCCACAACACCACTCCATACGACCTAACAACAAAGGTAGACAACAACGATAACAATATAGATATAAGGAAAAGGAATAGATATAAACGTAATATTGGCTCTGCGTGCTATAACGAAATATATAACTTTGATTATCACACAAATTCTCTTATTTAACAAATGTGTGTTCCTTTTGAGACAACTAATGGAACAGGACATCGTACTGGTACAGTTCTATTGAAGGACCATTTATGTCATACTTTTACGTATAAAAACGAATAGCCAAAAGTGAATTATCCCTAGAATTTGAACCCTATAATACTACATATGTTGATTTGAATCATCATATGGATTGACATAAAGACAATTATTAATGCTTCCTTTTAAACCTTGAGCTAATGCAATTTGTCAATAATTTCCCTTATTTCCATTAATTTGGCGTTGACAACAGTATCAAGTAAATTTTGTTTTGATCTCTTAACAATTCAGAAAAACTTTAAAAAATAGAATCTTTTGAACAATCACATCCCCTTTAGTACCTACTATAGAATTGCCCCAGTAGAAACTATTCTCAATTTTATATATCATAACAATCAACATTTCAACATAAGCATGGCTCCATAGGGTAGGCAATTGCTGAAAAGATCCAAAAATCGTGGACAAAATTTTAACGTCCATAAAATGTAATTTTTATCTTTGTCAATCATACTCTTTCTATGTACAGGATCTTTTCAAATATTTACTTCTGATTTCCAATCAACAATTCCACCCGTTTTGCTGAGAAAATGCGTCGCCTATCAAACAAACAAAACGTCCTTTAATTCAGGGAGATGTTTACACTTCCTGCTTTTGAATAAATAACTTTGTCAGGCAGTTGTTGTTATTTCCACTCCCCGTTCTAACCACAAAGAAGCTGCACGTGAATATCCCATAATTTCAGGCTGTCAAAACTTAAAGGCGCAGTATTCATTCACGCATAAACATTCGGCTATTTTTAACTGAAATTTGAGTCCGCCGCTTTTTGAACAGAACTTCTCTTCAGCGCTATTAGCATTTGACTTCAAAGAAGTTTAAAGTGTTGCCTCCCCGGGGAAAGTTTCAAAGAAATTGGGATAGAATGGCGTGAAATTTATGGATCAAAGTGTGATTAAAATAGCAGAAATGGGGTAACAGCTTTTCTGAAATTTTAAGCTTCCGCCCGTATTTGAAACCAGCTTTAAATGTACACTTTCAAATTAGCCGGATATCTGAAGGCGTTTGAGTTGTTTCAAAGATTCTGCTGTGTGTTTTTGTAACTTGACATAATATTTTGTTAAATGCAATTCTTTTTGAGGGATATTTAAATCTGTGAAATCTGACAAGGTCAAAGAAAACTCTATAAATGGTTATTTGTCACAATAATCTGAGTTAAACACAAAAAGTGATACGTCAGAATGTCACTATTTGAATGTATCCGGAATGGTCGGTCAAACACATATTTTCCTACTATAAAAATGTTTCTTCAAACAACGACCGTAATGTAATATAAATTTTTGGACAAAATATATTTCAGGCTTTCATGGGTTGGAAAAATGAATATTTCACAGTATATCCTTTCCCCAGCTTAGTGGGTTTAGAACGTGTACCCCTCCCACTAATAACCCTAAATATACAAATATTTATCTTGGGGGGGGGGGGGGGGTGGTGTGGAGACAATGATGGGAAAGACCTAAAAAAATATTGCATCAGTTGTTCGATATCCTATTTAATGTTGGCAACGAACAGAAACGCAATAAAACGGATCAAAGATATATTTATAATCATAATGATAGAAAGACATAACTAGTTTCTATAACTGATTAAAAGTATACTAACCATACATCGACTCGCTCGTTGCACTTTTCGTTCCTGATCACTTCGGGTGCCATCCAGGCAAAAGTGCCAGTGAAACTCATGTGCTCGTGGCTCTGGTCTCCCGCTAACTGCTTACAGTTACCAAAGTCAATCAGTTTTATTTGGTTCTGCTCTCCAATTAGGCAACTAAAACACTCATCAATGGAAGTCCTATTTGTTTGAAACTTAAACCCACTTGATTTTTTTCTAGCAAAATGTGTTTTTTCTAATATCGCTCAAATGGTAATGCAAAAGCGGTAACATAACGTAGAATGTACGAGTTACAAAAAAGCTCAGTTAATTTTGTCCCAAGCAAAAACTGTAAAATTTTTATCTGCCTTGTCGTCACCCGATGAGGAAGACTTTGGGTTTCTTACTTTGGTGACTTGAGATCCCTGTGCACAATATGTCTCTGGTGGAGGTACTGCATGGCACTGGCAATCTGTCTGGCCCACTCTATGATGAGCATAGGAGTCACAACCACAGAGACATCTCTCAACAGACGGTAGAGAGGACCACCAGAGCAGAACTCCATAACTATCGCGAAGGGGGACCAAGACACACCCCTAAATAGACCTCTTATTAGTTGTCGTTTTTACTCACCCAATCTGCGGGCTGATCAAGCTCTTGAAAACGTCATGATCAATAACAGAATGACGATTTCTTAAAGGTACAAACACTTTTTATAAGGGTTTATGAGGTCGAGAGTTCGTTGAAAGACGAGTGAAGATTAATACATGGGACATGTGATGATAAATTGAACATTGATTTTGTAAACAACAAAACGTTGTTGAACAGAACCAAAATTAATTTAACTCATTGATCACAAACGTTATTGCAACTGATAAGGAAGTTGCGACCTCGATAGTTTTGCTTGTAGTGATGTACACATTGTAGAAATTTAGATTTCAGCTAAGCTGGTTCGGGGGCCTTAGCCTGTAAATTCCAACAGGTTTCAAACACAATACATAAGTATTGTTTTTCATTGAGTTAGCTTTCTTAAAGACCTTCTGCCCTAACTAACTTATGAAGAAAATGGGCACAATTCTATACTTAGCAAAAGTTTATTTACACCAGTTAACTTCTGGTACTTATTCCTACTAAGAAAACTACATTAAAACACGCCAAAATCTTGAATCTAGGTAGGTACCCTCTGTCTTACCATTAGAAGGGAGAGACTTCACTTACAAAGTTAAACTCGGAAACAAGCTCTGAAAAAGTACAAAAATCAAGGTATATACAATCCCCAAAAATCCCTGAGTTATATTTTCAATTTACTTGTTTAAACAAAATAATTAAATAAATGATAGAGAAATGATCAAGTCCAATTTCTTTTTAAAATTTACTTTTATACAAAAAGACCAAAAAAATTCACATGGTTTAGACAAGTTCATCTCCGTTTTCATAGGCAACCTCTATTTTTAGCTCAGAATTATAGGTTTTAATAAAGTTTCTAAATCTGTTCATGTGAGACAAAATCAGAACTGCCATTACTAGTCAAGATCAATATTTGTTGAATAAACTGCTTATAAAGTCCTAACTTACTTAGCCGTTATTCTTTGATTAGATTTGAAGTCAAAACTTCTTCAAATTAACCTAAGATTGGTACTTTTCTATAAATCTTTTTGTTTTATTAATTTCTTTAAGATAGCTTGAGTCAGAAATTCCATTTCTACAGAGCTTTTCGTTTCAATAGTTCGAAAAGCCAATATAAGCAAGAGCTTGCAAAGATGTACAAAAAAAGCCTAGAAAGGCGTTGCTAGTCAAAGCTTTGCCATTAGACAATTTTTTAAAAAACTGATCCTTTGAATTTAAGCGAAATTCGACATGAATTGTATTTGTAGTCGCAGGTGAGAAAAGATTTGCAACTAAAACTGCGCATCAAAATTTCGAACGAGCAAAAGTCTGTACCATCAGTGGTTTTGGTCTGCTTGGGTATTTTTCATAAAGTAAAATGTCCCCGAATGTGTATTTTCACGAAACATTTTGAACACGGACCGCAGCCTGTGCTGCCTGTGAACACATGACACTGAGATCAGCAAGTCTCTGGAAATTAATTGCAACTCCACCGTCGATATGGAATTGTTATCTTGCAAGATATTCATTTATCTTGCTAAATCTTGCAAGATAAGCTTTCGGTCTCGCTTAAGGTGTATAAATTCGCCTGAAATGGTCATGAAATTGATTAATTAAGACGCTACTAACAGAATTTCGACGATGTTTGGATGCCTGACGGTGAGCATATTGCTTCTGATAATGTCGATCTCTATTCTGCTTCTCAGTCTCTTCACTGCCACCTGTCTTCCCTGGAATGCACCCTGGTACACTGCACCTTGAGCCCCACTAGTCACAAAAGTCAGGCCATAGATCGAGTCCAGGTCTATTGTGCCAAAAGCTGAAACATTATAACACATTATCACATCAATTCAATTTTTTCCCGTTTAACTATTTAAAAAAAACATTAACTCCACAACTATTTTAAAATGTGGACAAGTAGGATTTTTGTGGCAGAGCTATGAGATGGAAAAATGCGATATGAAATTTCGTTTCTTAAGATAAATTTTTGTTATTTATTCTTATCTAGCTTATTGTTTCCATACAAAATGGGCAATCCAGTTGTTTCATGATCCGAGCAAAATTTTGCGACTCAATTTTGATCATGGTTTGAAAATAGTTTTCGCTATTGGTTTTTCAGAAGCTAATTTGCGGAAAACAATCAATATTTGTTGATGATTTTATAATAAAATATTAAACTAACATTTGTTGGAACCCATGCGTAAAACAAAAAAGTGCTTAACGTATTTTGCATCTAAAACAACCAAGTGCAATTATTTTTTTAATCAAAATCAGGCATCTCAGCATTGTTTTAAGTTGCGGAATACGGTGCCGAATTACCACCATGAAACTTTGCATTAAAAATTTCTGCAAAATAATCATAAAACAAACGTTTAAGATAAGATTATCTGAACCGATTCGTGCAAAAGGACCGAACGGTCTCACAAGTTCCCTGCTATTTTATAAATGAAAGAAATTGCCAATATATCATAATGACCAACGCCACAATGCCCAATGATTTCCTTTTGATCTGTACAATCAATGGTCAAAATACAATCAGCAGTTCGTATTACACCTACGTTTGATAATAAATACCGGTTAATTTGATCTCTTGTTTCGTTGTGATAGCTTCATATCACGTCTCACAAACCACGGCGGTGGTGAATATTAAACCACAAAAATTATCCCGCTCAGATAATTGATGTCAAGAGTTCTAAAACTTTATTAAAAAGGTAAAATTTTGGGTTTTTTCGGGAAAATTGCTGAGTCATATTTGTATTAGGCATTTTAATTTTTAAAAACCTTACCTGAAATTGGGAAAAGAATGTCAACTAGTGCCATTAAAAATTTAATTAGTAATTTATCTTAAAAATAAATTTTCAAATTATTGGCATGGTGTTCTATTTTGCAAGAAAAGAAAATGTTTCAAAAGGTCGATACTAAAATACTACAATACTGCATTAGACCAAAAAAGAGGCAGTTATGTTTTGAAATGTGGCGATGAAGAAAAACAATATCTTCTATGCCATTAAAAAAATATTCTTCAGTGCTTATTCAAATTCAGTGAGACTCGGTTGCGACAGAAAGTTTTTAATCAAGCTGCAATATCCTTTATTTCCGTCTGCATTTATCAACAGGCACGGTTACATCAGAAGCAATTTTGGTTCAAAAAAACTCTTGCTGAAGTTGTGCTCTTTATGAGAGTTTTTCATAGATACATTTTCTTGTCTCCATTATTTGAAATTCAAAAGACAGTATACTAAAAACGGTACGCATCACATAGATATTTAATGAACAATAATAGAGTTTTCGACTAAAACCAAGAGTCTCAAATTCATCAGAACGTGAATTTATCGTATATGTCGGATTTTTTATTCTACCACTGTTGTCCATTATGCGTAATTTTTGTTTTTGAAGAACTCTGTTCAACGAGACAGGGTCATGTACCGTTTTTAGAGTATACATCTAGTAAGTAAGTTATGATCATAAGAAGGAGCTTGAAATGATAGCTCAATATAAGAGAGCATTTTAAGCCTCTCGTAGTGTCGACCAGTTGGCTCAGTGGAGAGCACATTGAACATTTTTCGTGTGAAAATTCGTCTGGTGTGATTTCACATGAAATAATTTGCCTGTGATGAACGTTTACGCGATTTTTGTGCGAATGAGCGTATGAGGGAAAATATCTATTTTATAGGCTTTTTGCAGGCAGTTTTTTTAGTTGTTCTCATAAAAAGTCAGGAAATCAATGAGAAAATTTTAGAGTGAATGATTTTCGAAATTTTCGTTTCGTCTCATTTTTTCTGGAATATACTTTTGAGTCTCATTTTTTCTGAAACATACTTTTGACGTCTCAATTGAACCACTTTTGATAATTATGTTTTACTTCATTGCAACATATAAATGGAGACCCTTAACTCAGGGAAATTATTCAGGTTCCTATTTGGAAAAAAATAATAATTTTCTCTGGATAATATGCTCACCATGACAGTATCAAACTTACATCCGTTTCGAGGTTGAATTGACCCGTGGCCTCTCTTCCCGACCATTGCCCAGACGGGTTTCAAGCAATTCAGCATCCCTCCGAAAAACCCTGGCTGGTTATAATGATCATAGGCACAATTGTTACGATAATCCACTTCGATATTAGTCGTGGCCAACGACAATCGCCGTTGATTCACAGAGGCCGAATAACTTGTCGGTTGTGTTCGACTCGTTAGTGTGTTATCGTTTAGTTGATCTTCGTCGGTTAATAATGCGAGATGGTTACGTAAGTTATCACTTTTAACTTGTTCTAACTGTTCTGAGTAAGTTTTCCTGACAGGTTGTGGGGTTAAATACCGACTTTTACTGTCGTAATTTCGGTCTATGTTATTGCTCAATTGTATTGTGTTTAATTTGTTCTGATTAACAGGAGATTTTGTAAACCGTGAATTTTCCATTTTTTGACTTCTACTACATCCGGGAGGTTTCGAAAATGAGGTTTCACTGTAAAGGTGATTATTTGATTCGAGATTGCTAACCATTTTAGGAATCCAACATTTGAATTTTAATCAAACAATTCGAATTCATAAAATAGATCAAAATTGTTAAATCTGATTTGAAAGTAAAATTGTAAGTTTAAAACACAAATTAGAATCCAAAATCAATTATTTGAAAAATTGGTATGAACAAATCAAATAAAATGGAGGAAGTATTCGAATTTTTCGAACTCAAATAGTGAATTAAAAATGTGTCCCTCGTTTCAGAGCGTGTACACTTGTAACACGTGACTTCCCAAAATGCGCGCAAGTGTTTTTCAGGAGTAAAAACAACCGTGTGATATGAAAAGCCACCACTGTTTGTATATGGATAAAATTTGGAAGCAAATATGAGCTCACAATTAATAACACTTCTAGTAGTCGAGCGATCGTAGGGAAATAAAAAAAAGGAGCGATAGGAATAAATAGGAGCAGCAATGTGAAAGAATTCCACAAAAATACTGCTGGAGATTTTTTGCTTTTTCCTTTTACATGCACGTATGTGAAGGAGTAATCCTTTTTCTTGTTTACTGCGCGCGCTGACAAGAAAAAAGGAATGAAATGGTTGTTACAATATAATACGTGAATGCTTAAAAATTGGAGTGCTGTTTCAAATTGGTATATTTTTTGAGAAAGCGTACCAATAAAACCACAACAATGGTTATAAGCGAGAGTTGTAACAATTTGACGCAAATGTAGTATGTATATTTTTAATGGTAAGATGCAAGCTACTATAAAAACGCACAAAAGATTAAAGTGTATTTTTCTTAGAGCGTTTTTAACTCTTTTTTATGAACGTATAATAACTATTGTGCAATCGGTTGCAACGCAAATTGTAAACTCGAACTTTTTGAAGATATAAAAGTATACAATTTTACTGACGTAAAAGTAACATAACTTAATTTACGCATACGCAAAGACATTATTCTCAAACACAGAGCCAACTTATTTATAAACCAGCGCTAGTTTGCTTGTAAACTACTGGTATTGAATAAAATCACAGGTGGTATCAAAAACCGCAAACACCACTCGTCCAATTGCTATTAATAAAATAGAAATACACGCGAGAGTTCTGTACTAAAACTGGGGCAATAAAACTGCATTTAAGTGGGTTTAAATTTGGTTTGCGGTGGTAAATTTTCCCATAATTTCCTCAAATTTGGGGGCACAACCAACCATAGCGCCAGTTGTTCAAGCATGTATATCAGTTCCGAAAATGTGGTCCAAATGCGCATGCATGTTCTGAACTTTGTGAGCAAAATTCGCAAATTATGTTGGTTAGACAGCGCCGTTGTTTGTCTCTAATAACCAGAAGTAAGCCCAGGGTTTATGACTCTTGTGGGGGTTCTAATTCAGTGTGACAGACTAGTTGGGTGTCTTGTTTGACCGCGGATTAATTTCACCCTCAAAGGTAGAGAGGGGGAGGGTTGTGGGAAAAGTTGTGTGAATGAATGGAAAGTGATTAAATTTGAAACTTAAAAATAGACGGAATAAATTGGAGATTAAAAAACGAATGCGATGAGAAGTGTTCAAGTAATTTGTTATTTTTCCAGTTCACGTCTTCAGGGTAATAAAAAAGAAACACGAATTGCTGTCTTTCGTATTTAATACTTCCTGAAATTTTTCACTGCATGATTTGAGTTAAAGCGAAAGTGAATAACCAAATTCCCAGCGTTGACCTCTCGAATTTTGGTTGAAACAATCTTTTAACTCACAATTTTTTAACTGGACAATTTTTTAACTAAACAATTTTTTAGATTGACAATAAGAACACAAGGCATCATTGAACACAATCCAAGGCATGGTCTATGTTTTTTTTACTGGGTTCAGCAAAATTCTTCTCATCGGCAATTTGTGTCGAGTAAGATTCTTCATATCACTTGTTTTGTCTAACATGATCATTAGTAGAGGTATCAATTTTGTTCCCACTCGTTCAAATCCGGCGTTTTTAGAATGTCGTCAGGATTAAATAATAATAATAATAATAATAATAATAATAATAATAATAATAATAATAATAATAATAATAATAATAATAATAATAATAATAATAATAATAATAATAATAATAATAATAATAATAATAATAATAATAATAATGAATTTAACTAAACTTGGTTGCACCAAGCTTAGTACGTCCCTAACGGGACTTGAATTTGGTTTCCCTCAAACACTGTCCATCCATATGGGTACAATTTGTAATTAAAATTCTTCTTAGCTAAATCAAATAGATATTCTTTGACTTCTTTTTTGAATTTGTGAGGACTTGAATATGGGTTATAGTTGGGAAAATCACGCGCCAGTGATATAGAATTGTTGAAGTTTGTAACTCGTTGGAAAAAATTTGATCGGCAACGCTGGCGATTACATTCGTTTGAGTATAAAAATATTTTCTCGTTTGATCGTGTTTTCGGATGTCCATTCCTTATTTGCCAAAATTGCTCTGCCTCAAGTGGAAGTTTTCTTGTCAAAATTCTGTTCAAAACTACGAGATCCAAAAAGACAAGTTGATATGTGATCGGAAGTAAATTTACTGATCGAAGACAATCATTGTATTCTTTATCAGTAGAATGACTGTTTGATTGTATCCATTTTAAACTTTTTCTCTGAAGCCTTTCCATTTGCCTGACGATAGTTTTACTGGCATACCAAACATTTGATCCATAAAACAAGATTGATATAATGTAAGTTTTGACTAGGTTGCATTTAACTGACAATTTCGTTTCACTTGGAATTGATCTCTTTAGATAAGCAAGCTTCTGATTGGCTTTTCGTAGAACAAAACTTTAATGATAGTCCCATGACAAATTTTCTGAAAAATATATGCCCAGGTCTTTGAAGTGTATTTCCTGTGGGATGTTTCTATGGCTGGGAAGACGCAAAATTTGCTTGTTTTGATTTTTACGTAAGGAAAATTGCACGTTATTAAATTCATCGAAATTGAAGTTTAACCGATTCTCCTTGCTCCACACAATAGCATTTTCAATATCTTTTTCCAGCTGCATTTTATTGTCTACAGTGCTGACGATTTTTGTGTCATCCGCGTATAGAAAGCACTCATTGACAATTATTTCGGTTAGGTCATTTATATAAACGGAAAAAAGAAACACAGTGAAAATTGACCCTTGAGGCCCACCGCTGGTGATCGGTCGAAAGTCCGATTTTCCGCAAGATATTACAACTCTCTGTTGTCGATCTGTTAAATATGACGCAAAAAACCTCAAGAAAGCACTATCAAATCCCATTCGACATAATTTTACAAGTATGATGTTATAATTGATGGTGTCAAAGGCTTTTGCTATGTCTAGATACACTGTCATTGGCATTTTGTTGGCTTCAAGTAACTCATACAACCTGTTGCAGTAGACAAGTAATTGAGTGATGGTTGAACGATTTTTCCTAAAACCATGTTGCTCTACGCAAAGCTTTTGTTGCAGAAAGATTGAGAACTGTTTATACACCATACGCTCAAATAGTAGTGACAAGGAGCTAAGCATGGCAATCGGTCGGTAGTTTTTGATATCTAATTTGCTACCACTTTTGAAATGGGGTCGTACATGCACTTTTTTCCACAAACTGGGAAACTCACATTTGCTAACACAGCAACTGAAGATAAACAAAAGTTGATTCGAAATGTACGGTAAAGCAGATTTCAGAAATTTTGGGCTGATTCCATCAGAAGAGTTAGCACCACTACGTATGTTTTTGACTTCCTCGCTCATAGCCGCTTTGCTAAACTGAATGTCATCAAGAAATATTTCTGGACTTTGATTAAATGGAATAACAACTTCAGTATCGTCTTGAACAAAAACAGAAGAGAAAAAATTGTTAAAACAGTCTGCAATGCTCTTGTACCCAAAGACTTCTTTTTCCATGTACACCATTTTCTCTGGAAGAGCTGGTTGTTTTGTTATTTGTCTCATCAATTTATATGCATCGTTTGTTGACCAGACCTTGCTTTTTTCTACGAAATTTTTCTTGTCATTATTTAGAGAAATGGATAATTCTTCTCTAAGTCGTGAAATTTTCTCTGCGTTTTGTGTATTTTTTAAAGCTGTTCTGAGTTTATTTTCTAAATGGATACTGCTAGAGGACATGTAAAAAGGTGCATTCGTTCTTCTAGATGTTTTGATTGGAATTGCAATAGAAGACGCTACTTCTAATTTATGGTAAAAGGAGTCGACAATATTATCAACTGAGTCAAATGAAGACATTGGAAAGTTAAAATTGATCGTAAATTCGTTCCAATTAGCTTTGCCAATATTTAAACGTTTCATTTTAGGCAAGGGTTCTTGCTCAGCATATTCAATCGAAATTTCAGCTAACAAATACTTGTGATCTGAGAACGATTTCTCCTCTAATATTTCGCTACACAAATTAGCATTGTTACTCAGAAAAATGTCCAGCGAGCTTGCTTGAGATTGCAGTGATGACATATTTAGTTTTTTGAATTCGTTCAAAACTGCTTTTTCGTATGAACAATTACTACTTAAAGTAAGCCAATCTGTGTGAGTGAAGTTAATATCACCATTCAAAAAGAAAGTAAAGGATTCAATCGACCTTTGATATTCTTGTACATCTCTGACAATCTCTTGAATGGTTTTACAGAACAAATTTGCACTGATTCTATATTTGCTGTCAGCTGGGGGATTATAAATGGTGATAATAACGATTGTAACCTCCTTGAAAATGTATAAGCAACAACAAATGAAATCTGAATTTGTTCGCAAAACCTCCATCTTGCATGATAAGGTGTTTCGGTGTGCTATTAAGATGCCCCCGTGAGGTCCATGTTTTCTATCTGATCGCGACTGGACTGAATAAGATTGACTAATTAAGACTTCTTGGTTTTCAATAATTGGGTTTAACCAGGTTTCTGTGAGGCAAACAATATCGGGATTAATATTTTTTAGGAGGATATCCAACATCACTCGTCTATCCATACTTAATAATGAACGACAATTCAATGATAGTACACGCAAAATTTTATTTGATTGTAGTCAACTGAAATCAGGAGAGTTCGTTAGTAGGCGACTATTTTCTTCTATAGATAAGTTAGTGTCAATCATTTTGTTCCTGAAAAACAGCCTAGCTGATCTAATTTTAATGTCTGAACGGTTGGTATTCATGTTTTGAGCAAGTTTAAATCGATACTCTAGAGCTTGTTTTTCTTTTTTCCACTCATTTTTTGATAAAAACGGTTTGATAAATACATTGTCGGCCTTCAATTTTGAATTTGACATCATCATGATTCTGCAATTCCAAGTGTTTGAAAATTTTACGACCAGCGGTCGCGGACGAGTTTGGGTTGCGCTAAATTTACCCAGACGAAAAATATCTTCAATATTTAATGTCTGGACTCCAACTTTTCGAGCAAGTTCTTCAACTGATTTTTTGTCATGACTGATTCTGTCCAATAAGGTCACTAATGTATCGTTTGTTTTTTCTGGTACTCCGAAAACTATGATTTTATTTTCTCGCTCTGATTGACTAGTTAGATCAGCATTCACTCTTAACTTCTCAGTAATCTTTTGAGGTTCATTCTCGTATCGTGAATTTTTAAGCGTCAATTTAATTTCTTCTATGTTGTTGAGCATTTCACTTTTAAATTCAGTAATCTCTTTTTGCAAGTCGTCTCTTATTCCAGCAACGCTCTGTTGGAAATTATGCAAACTTTCTGTTTCATTGTTTTGGTGACCTATGACCTTTGCTCTACAGGCCACGCAGGCCCAAAAAGCACCATTTATCTTGTCCAATGCCACGAAGTTTTCATGCGACAAATCTGTACATGCAACGTGAAACCATAAATTGCATTTAAAGCAGTTAATGCAGTAATTTTTGCAATTCAATTTGCAGGAGCCGCAAGGAAAATTTTCAGAGGCGTTGTTACTTGTTTTAGTGCCTTTCTGTTTTCCCATTTCTGACTGGTGCATAAAAAATAGGCGTGGGAGAATAGTTTTCGATTGTTTTCACAGGCAAACCGCCCCAGAAAACTTGGGGGGGGGACAGACTGAGCCTTCACAGGTAGACGACCCTGGAAAATTGAACACAGAATAGGTACGATCTCACTGGGGGACTGATATTGAGCACTTCGGCTAGCCTCCGTAGACCCAATTAGATAAACTGCACTCCACTTGCACTCCACAAAAAAAAACAGATTGTAGTTAGGTTGTGTAAGTTTTTCAATAAGAATGTTCAATTTTCAAGTTCTAGATTCCATTAACTCAGTAACTCAATTTCATAAGCACGTGCAGTCAAGTGATAAATAGCATCAGCATGTTGGCCGCATGAAACATGGTTCGACAGACAATATGGATCCTACGCATAAGAAACGCACGATCAATCAAGAACAAGTCTGTTACCAGCAAAAATGCAGATCGCAAGTCATAGCACCAGTTATGACCGAGTTGCCCGACGAACGGCTAGCTTTTAGAAAATAACAGCCTTAAGAAGCGGATGACATTGACCCTTCAACATTGAAGATGGCATTAAGCAGCAAAAAACGATGGTGTTGTCTGGTTACAAGTCTACCTTTGAGAGCAGTTCATATTCGTAGTACTGAAGTTAGACGCAGAGAGTTGTTTTAACGGAGTTATGCAATTTATTTTTCAAAAAAGCAAGGCAAATATATTGCCCAGCAACAAAGGCAACCTTTTGTTGGAGCTGAACGAGAATTTGAAGAGTACATTGCAGCGCTGAGAAAATGATCGAAGTACACCTAATTCAAACGGGCATTAGGCGCAAGGCCAACCCACAAAAAGCATCAGAATATCGTATGGTACGAGAACGGTTGGTTGGAAAATGTATGAAAGCAATGTATGCAGTGTTGGGGAACCGGTCAGTCACCGAGGATATTCCGGGCAAAACTTTTTGTATTTTTGAGCAAACGCTGAATGCAAGGCCAATGACTCTTGTTAATTAAGACGTTGTTGACTTGGATTTACTGCCTCCCTTTCACATCTTGCTTGGCAACTAATTTTGTTCATCTCATGTGCCTTACACAGATGGTTGTGTCAATCACCGGAAGGTGTTCCCACAAATTGAAGCTTATGCAAAATTTATTCGAGATAGACTTTGTAACGAGTATTTGCCAACATTGAATAATCGGGGAAAAGGCAATCTAGGGTGAACGAATACCTCAAGAAAATGGATCTCGTTTTGATATCGAATACAGTGACAATCAATGATATTATAATTGAACACTTGATTTGAAGTTATAATTTATGATTAATATAACTTCTATCGTAATATTACAATAGTACCAATTGAAAACGGGGAAAAAATAAAAATTTTTTCTTCAAATTACCAGAGGAAAAGGAGTCGCAAGAAAAAAGTAAGACTCTCAAATATGAGTAGAAGATTTTGAAAACAGCAAAACTATAGGAATATCCAATTTTTGATGTGGGTGTTATTCATGCCTTCGAAACGCAGAAAAAGAAAAAAGTGGTCTACAACGGAAAGCATCCGATGTTGCTACATTGTTAAGTTAGGAACATCTAGCAATTAAAAAGTACTTGCAAATTGGAAATAAAATTAACCATCATGAAGGCACTGAAAACATATGAATATAAGTCGGGCAGGCGAGATTGAAGTAAGCCATACGCAACGCATTAAAATCAACCAAGAAAAACTCTGCTATTTGCAAAAGAGGCAAAGCACAAATAATAACACCAATTGATGTCCATTTACCCAATCAGTGATTAATTCTTTCCACAGCTTTTACAAATGTGGGAGTGTACTATTTCGGCCATTCTACTGCGAGGAGTGGGGATAGAACAGATAATAAATTTTGTATGTATACAAGTTTTACTATGAGAGCAAATCTTGTTGATGCAGTACTAAGCTTATATACATCTGTTTGTTTCGAAAAAAATTAAAGAATTGAACTCGCGAAGCATGTGCGGTTACGAAGTTTGCGTAGGCGGAGAAAGGAGTAGCAAAAAATAGAGAAAAAGGAAATCTTTTGTATCACTTTTTTCATTTAGCCACAGTCTGTTGTAACATCAAGTTTTTAGTCACAGTTTTAGCAAGAGTCACAGTTGCTGCTGTAGTCACGTCCATTTACCCAATCAGTGGTTAATTCTTTCCACAGCTTTTACAAATGTGGGAGTTTATTATTTCGGCCATTCTTCTGCGAGGAGTGGGGATAGAACAAATAATAAATTTTGTATGTATACAAGTTTTACTATGAGAGCAAATCTTATTGATGCAGTACTAAGCTTATATACATCTGTTTGTTTCGAAAAAAAATAAGGAATTGAACTCGCGAAGCATGTGCGGTTACGAAGTTTGCGTAGGCGGAGAAAGGAGTAGCAAAAAATAGAGAAAAAGGAGATCTTTTGTATCATTTTTTTCATTTAGCCACAGTCTGTTGTAACATCAACTGTTTAGTCACAGTTTTAGCCAGAGTCACAGTTACTGCTGTAGTCACGTGATAGCAAGAAAAAAAGGAAAATGAAAACAGCAACGCAATAGTACTCAATTAGAGCGGCCGTTTAATGCGACCTCCGTCGTTTAACTCATCAGCAAACTGCAAAAAAACTGAATTGAGCAGTAATAAACGTGTTATTGTGTGACGTAAAATTGGTACTGTGTCTTGCATTGGAAGTTATTGAATACCAGCGTTTAATATTTCAAATCTTGAAAAAAAGCAAAACAAACTTAAATTTAAGTTTTAAAATCTTCACATAAACAGGTCTCTAACATTTATCTTTGTCTTCGATTTGTTTCCCTATCGGGTTGAACTGGTATAAATAAAGAGCATTGCGTAAATTGTAGCAAGCGGAGTCCAGTTTGACATTCAAAAAATTAGGATTAGCAAATTGTCAAAACTGAATTACATAGCAACAATAAGCAAATAGGTGATATACAGTGGCAAAAACGAACTGCAAAGACAGATAACCCGGACAGAATTGGAACCTCTAATACGAACTTGGTGTCTCAAAGCTTTTTGTGTTTATTATGTGCTTAGATCTGATGTGCTTTGAGCAACTTCGGACAAAAACGCTTAAAGTGTACGACACAATTTAAACTGTGATGCGCCAAACAAACTGAAAACATTCCATCAACAGACATAAGCAATTGACAAACACATTCACTGACTCCAAGAAAACTCAAGTGAATTAAAACTGTTCCGAAAAAATATACAAGAACAGCAAAGATTTTTGAACAGCCTAATTAGAGACTGGTTACCATATATATAGTGGAAATGATAAGCGGCAGTAAACATTGTTACCCCTCACAAACAAAATACAATTAAGATGTAGAGAGCGTTTCGGAAAACCTACATAGCGTAGCTGAGGGTTAAGGAGAAAATGAGCGGTTTGGAAGAAGAGTTCAAAACAGAAATGCATCTCATTAGAACACATTTTGATTAAAGAGGCTGGATCTAGAAATGCGGAAGAGAGAATTGGAGATGCATTATCAACTTCGAGAAAGACAGGGAGCAAAAGTTGGCAATGAAAGCTTGGTAGAAAGATGATGTAAACTGTCAAACAGCAAAAGATTGTGACAGTTCGACCAAAAACTTGCTTCAACCTCAGCCCTAATCGGATATAAGATAGGCTTTATTTACGTTATTTAAACTCTTGAGTTTGCTCATCAAGTCTTGAAGACAGAGATACTTGCCAAAATGTGGCTGCGCGGCTGAGCACTGGCCGTTCAAACAGTATCAGTTTGTTAAATTTGAAGTTAGTCAGTTTTGACAAAAATCCGCTGGAGCGGCCTGATTGGTCTAGCTTGTTTATAGCAACAGTAGCCAAGCTAACCACACCCCATTCACAGAAACTGAGCCAATTGAAGACGCTATTAACAGGCAAACCAAGCCCGCAGTCTAGCGAAAGGATTATTTTGGAGAGCTTTTTAGTGTTTCCTTGAGCATTCTAGAAAAAAAAAATTTGAATGAACGCTCATAAAAATATTGCGCATCTCGAGAGCCTGCGAAAAGCGAATCCATTGAAGCTTCATGATTCAGCATTCTTTATTCAGTTTTTTTGTTACTGTATCTTATCTTGCGGACGTACTCAAATAAAACAAACAACTTGGTGATCTGCAATCAAATTCAACATTGCATATAGCAGATAATAGGCTACCACAGATACTCAAAAAGAAATGGTGGTTCTACAGTGATGAAAAAGATGAGGAATGGACTGAATTAATCATGTTTGATCAATGGAAATCAAAAATTGCATTGTTCATGACAGATTCTTAGCATTTAAAATTAAACATAAAGAAGTAGACGGGCACAATGAAAAGAAAAAACTTCGATCATCGAAGACATTTAAATTTCAGCGCAGGGTTCATCGTCCACTAAAGATAAGCTAATGCATATTGAAAAATGTCCGCTAGCTGATGGCAGCCGTTAGTTTTAGAAGGACGGAACTGCACACCATCCATTTCTAATCCTGAACAAGCCTGGCAAGGTCCGCCATGTTAGAGGTTTACATGCTTGAAAGACACGCTACTAACCGGACTTAATGTACTGCATGGGTTGATTGGAACAACTTTCAGACTTTGCGAAGGACCAAAAGCAATGATTGCAAGTAAGGGATCAATTTTTCTATAAGTGCAAATTCTTTACCAAAACAAGAGCTGCTTGCATTTTTTTGGAGACAGAGAATTAATTAAAAGGCACATGAGCACCAGATTTACGAGCACAAGCACCATGTTTTCGAAATCAAAAGTTCACCAACGTGCGTAGAATATGCTCTCAAATGAATCGGCATAGATAACGAAGAAGGGTTACCTATCGCAGCAAAGGCAGTTCAAAACAATTTCTACTTGGAGGATTCGACCCGATCAAATCGTTAGAAGTACTGCAAGAAGCTATCGAGTGGTTCAATGAGGAAAAATTTTCGCTCGATCTAACAATTTGAGCTGAAAAAATCAACAAGCAACAACCAAAAAAGAACGCAACATTGGCGCAAATCAATCTGCGAAATCATGCAAATTGATGTTGAGCCAAATAAAGGGGGATGGATCACCTGTGTTTGAGCTCCAATGGATTGTTACTGACGACAATCTTGAGGTTTGTAGAGGTACTAACAAAGCTCTTGAGGCTTATATAAAACAAAGGAAGATATTTTCTTGAGTATCTTTTGTTGAAGACTCGATTGGTTTATTTCTTCCATTCAGCTTTCACATGAGACATCTCGTGAAGAGGATTTGACAAAAAAATGAACAAAATTATAAGATAGGGACAACGAAGTTAAATCCGATGAAGAAGCATTCCAAAATTGAAAACAACAGCTTCCTACGGTAGCTGAAGCCAGCATTGCTGGAAGATACTTTATTACTTTGAACGACAAATTTGAATTTCATTTGTTTGCCGAAGCATGTAAAGACACGAAGCAGTTGCCTCTCAACGTTCTCAAGCAAAATGTATTCAGACAATTTAGTATTGGTAAAAGAAAAATGCAGAGTGGCTCCGAATAGACATCTTTAAATACGACGCTTGGACTTGCATTCTGCTATCATAGCAGTGAAAAAAAAAATCAGATTGCCAAAGAACAGAAGTTGAAGACACACAGTTGCTGTTTCTGTTCGAATAAATTCCCTTACCGCAATGATAACATATCTCTCACCGCAAACAAGAAGTGTTTGTGACCAGTCCAGTAGCTAACATATTGGTGGAAAACTGATGTTTCACAGTGGAAACGAATGAGTGATATCCTTAACCAATAAGATAATGACAACAGATAAATTAATGTAGAAGAATATCAGGGCAGTGAAGAGCCTAATGGCCGGCCTGGTTGAGGCGCCCAGAAAGCAAGTGGTCTTAGCATGTCAAACTTGTCCTTGCTTGTGACCAAGAAAACATACCTGCTTCAAAAATCATCACACAGGTTGAAGAAACGAAAAACATAAGTAGGACTGGTATTTACAGCGGCCTACGTGCACCGAGCATTAAATAAAACGAAATCGTTAACAAAGATCCTTGGCATTGTAGTAAAAATATGCCAATGCAACCAACTTCAAGCAGCTACAGCGATAACAGTTTGCTGAAAAGATGAAAATTCTCAATGTTGAAAAGAGAAATGCCAAAATGCAACAAATTTTGTAGTTTTTACCCTGCAAAAACCAAAGGTGGCTTTTTTGCGCCTATGCTAGTATAGAAGAAAATGAATTGGATTCCAATGCGAAGCATACAAAAAAAGTTGCATTGAAAACTTCAAGTTGTCGAATGCTTCTAGAGTAGGGAGCACAAAAAAGCAATTGGCACGAGGGAAGTGAGCATGTACGAAATATAGTTCAACAACTGAAAAGCGATGATATGATGTTGTTTGTGCAGATATCTAACAGTAACACTTCTGAAGATAGAGAGAGCCCCAAAAATGGACACTGAAAATTGTCTGAAAGCAATTTTGCGGTTCATAGATTAAACAGGCAAACCAATAAAAAGGATTAGTGACAACTGGACAAACTTCGTTGTAGCATACCAGGATTTGAAAAAATTATGTTACGAGGTGAAACCTAAAACAGATCGCTGAATATTTTTGAACACGATGAAAGACGTTCTGTCAACTATATTGTGGTTTTTTTAAGAGACATTGAAGGCAGTAAGTTCTGATGTAAGCAATTCAGAGGCAATCAAAATCATTTCCTGCTTGACTACAAAACCTTTTCCAAAATACCATATTTAACACGCGCAGAGGAGTTCTTCGATGATCGAAAGCGCTTTCGACAAACATAAGCTAAATCGAATCTCATCTGGGCCCGATTGGAGTGTCTGCCAACTTTGAACAAAAAAAATGCGAATCGGACAAAATCCTTCACCAAGTTGATTTTCTTTCGTTGGTCAAAGATGATTTTGTTCCGTTGATTTTGTTTCGTTGGTCAAAGATGGTGACAAACGAGGGCATATCAAATTTGGTCGAACAAAAGAAACCAATGACAGTTCTGACCGAGTGTTTCAATCGCCAACAACTCAAACTAAAAAGAGTCTAAGAGTGGCCTATCCTACAAGTGGCTTTAACATCACCAATCGACTAAAATAATTTCACGAAGGAAAAGAACGCCAGCGATGTAGGAGCCCAGCTTGCCGAGCTTGTGCAGTTGCAGTTGCGGCGTTTGAACAAACTGGGAAATTAGAATCACAAAACTGAGAAATGAAACTCTTTTGAATTTGTTGTTCATATTTATCCACTTTTTGTTGTCAGAGCAACTATTTAGTCACAATTTTTTGTGTAGTTACAGTTACGGTTATCGCCGCGTGATAGAAAGAAATACGGGGGGAAGAAAAGCAACTCAAAGAGACTCATCTAGATAAGCCACAGGAATTAGCTTTCTTCCTATAACTCATATAAAAATAGCAAAAACAAACTGACTTGAACATTAAATAAGACTTTATTGTGTCTTGCGTTTTAAAATTTCCTGAGCATTTAATTTTTATTGTGTCTTGTTTTGAAAGTTATTCTTGAGCGGTAAGTAATTAGTTTCTGTTTTTTGTGTCTACAAATTATTTAGGCGGCCAAGCTGTAACTCAATTGATACAAAACGCAGCTAATGGTAATAAACCTCCTGGGTAAAAAAGGCAAATCCAACCTGAGTATAAATTAAAACTTTTTTTACATAAACAGGTCTTCGGCATATATCTTAGTCTTCGATTTGTTTCCCTATCAAATCAAACTGGTTTACAAAAAAATTTGTGTGATCTGTAGCAAACACAGTCCAAATTGATATTCAGAATTAAAACTAGCAGACAGTCAGAACTGAATTATAAAGCAACGGTAAGGAAATAGCAAATATACAGTGGCAAAAGCGAATTGCACGGACAAAACAACCGGAGAGATTTGGAGCCGCTGCAACCATCGGAGCTTTGTAAAGTTTTGATGACCATTGTGGAGGAGCAGCAGTTAAAACATTAGGCGAATCTTTGTTCGAAGAAGCATGTCAGGTACTATTTTCAACTATAAAACTCAAATTGTGTTGGTGCAACACGAAAATTTGCACAGTATCTTGCAACTCTAAAAGGAACTGATCGAAGAAATCCTGAATCAAATGGGGAATATATGATCAGACCTTGATGGCTGAGAAGTGTTGACTCCCAGCCACTTTTTGTTTGATGGCGAGAAATATTTTGAAGTCTACCATACACAGAATTTTGGTCAACCAACGAAAGGGATTCAGAAAAACAAGTCTCATTTGAGAAAGATTGCATAAAAAGTTTTTGTCCATTTAGAATCATACAAAAAACGGTAAAAAAGTCAAAGAAATCGATTTTGTTTGGTAAATTAAAAATGTTGTTTAGCGACGATCTATTAAATTAAATCGAGTTATAGAAACAACCACAAAGTGCGTTGTGTTTCAATATTCGGAAAATATTAGGGACGACAGACTTTAGATAAAGTAATTAGGCCAGCTCATGTACTAGCAAACGGTCATGGTCTTTTCAATATGGAAAACAGGGCGTGATGTTGAGGCCGCACTTTCCAAACGAACAAACGCATTCATGGGAAAATTAGAGAGTAAAGTAGAATAGCATGACAACCAAAGTATAATGCTATGTTCAATTTAAGACTGTTCGACTTATTCACGTTTGACAACACTTTTTTTATTGACAGTTATTAGTATTTTAAAATCACAGATGAAAGGAAACTCAAATACAATCTCAAACTTTCTCACTATTACCAAGTCGGCACTAGTTTATTTATATGAGTTATGATATTTTAAAAGAACGCGAGCTATATCAGAAACACAGTAGATGTTAGAACAAAAGCAGTCAACATTGATGCATTCAGAAGACAGTGGCTCGGTACACAGACAAGACCGGCCAGAGAAAACAAACTTGATCATTACCTCGGATGATATCAATATTAACTCATCGGACTTCATACAGCAAAATGAAAAAGAAATTGATATTCAATTAGAATACGCTAAAAAATTCTAAAACGGTGAAAACCATTTGACAGAGTAAAAATGGGATGTAGCAAAAAGGAATAGCAAGAATTGGGATTAAACAAAACTTAAACAGTAGTAAGCATTGGAGAAACGAAAACAACCGAAAAGTATTCAAGATACTATTGCAAAACATTTTTCAGAAAAAGTTAATTCTCTCCAAGGAAAATTACGACTCCAGAAAAAACAAAACCTTATCTAAAAATAAAACCAAAAAAACAAAACCCAAGTTATCTGCAAAAAATCAGATCACGAATGGTTACACCAACTATTTTTGATTTTCACAAAAAAGGCTGTTCAGCAGCTTTTTCAAATGTTTACGGGTACTACTTCAGCACTTCGACTGTGAAGATGATGCAGGGGATAAAGCATTGTTATTGTACGTCTACGAGTATATATTTCCGAGCCGTTCAGTTTGATATAGTACGCACGTTAAACTCAGGTTGTTGTCTCAATGAAAACAAACAGCCTTTTACCCGAAGAAGCAATCTAACAACAATGATCAGTTACAACTGCATTGATTTTGATGAAAATAAACACGATCTTAGTTAGTTTTTTCATCACGAAATAAAGAAGGGCACAAAAATCATGTCATACGATTTGGGGTTAAATGAAAGTTCTACCCTAAGCGTCGCTGGATGAAAAACTTTGGGAGCGTCCGGTCGGGAATTGCAATGTGTGCAGTTTTTGGATACCGATCAATCAATGTGGAGGTTCCCTAAACAACGATGTGTTTTGCTGAGCAAACGTAGATCCCAAGGGCACTGACTTCAACCAGTTCTGACGACAATAATGTTCAAATTTTGCACTAGGATTAGAAGAATTTGTGAATCATTGCGAAGTCTTCCGATAATTTCAAACCTAAGCAAACTCAGTCGGGATAGATTTTGTGAAGAGTAGCACACTTTGAAGTCTTAGCAAAAATTTTGATTCACAGCAGAGGAAATTTTAAAAAAGCGGTCTTCTTTGTTCGATGGACGACAGTGTTTAGCGGTTGCAAAGTAATGCAGGTCGAGTTACATAAAACATCAAAAGTTCGGTATTTCAGTTTTGTTAATTTGACGGACCGGCTTTGATTACAAAAGTGATGCTGCCCGCTCTTGTACCAACAAACGAACTTGATCTTTTCAAGATGAAAAACAGGGTCGGCTGTGTTACAATTTAAGACAAGAATTGAAAGGCGCTTTAAAGCGTAGAACAGATTAGCATAACAGACAATATTCATTTATTCAAAAAACTAAAGCCCGTTCGTTTTTTTGTTTGTGAACTTACTTCCTCCGTGATTTTTTTTGGTATATAACTATCACACGTGTGAGGAAAGTTTAATTTCACTTTGAACTGTCTTATCGTCATAAAATTGGTTTCAAGATGTATATACGAAGTCACGGTTTACGAAGTCCGGAAGTATATACGAAGTACGATTTACGATTTAAAGATGTGAGCAGTCTCAACTATCTAGCACAAATCAGAACAGATGCAATCAATCTTGAAGAGTCCAGGAGAAGTGAGCGCCTCAGTGGGGGCAGCTTGACAGTAGCAACCAGAAAACGACCCACCGTAGAAAAAGAAACAGTCTTTGTCTATCAGTATTTTTACGACAAATTAAAGACAAGAAGGCTGTTACTTTGAAGGATTTAAGAACATTAGTCTGCCGGCGAAAGCAATAACACAGAGTTAAAACGAGATGTAGCAAAAATAACAGCCAGCGTTGATGAAACACCAACAGGTGGCAAGAGTAAGTCTTGAAGAGCAAAAGCAAAAACAATCCTCCTCCAGTTACTAAAACAAAGGGGAACGTTTTGGAAACGTCAAGTCTCTCATTGAAGAGAAAAAACTCCATAAATTTATACAATTTTATGCTTTTTTGAAAAGGACACACGATTGATGTTACGTTTGGGAAAAATCAATTGGAATTCTGGGTGAAACATCCAATGACTCTACATGGTAAAGATTCCCAAACATTGTTTTCTTTTGCAAAATGCACACAACACAAGAAAAAGCAGCATAAATACATTGAACATACAAAAACACATTTTGTAGGCCAAAGATATAGATTCTATGTATACGAAGTGCCTGACGTAAAATGAAGGAAAAATCTGTTACCTGCAACAAGGCACACCACAAACAATTACAGTCACGTAGATATTCACAAAGAGCCAGTAGATTGTTGAGACTCTTTGACAATTGTTTAGGCAGTTTACTTTGACCCCTCCAATGTGAAGATCGGGCGCGGAAAGGAAAACAGATTGTTTTTGTCTGTTTACATGTAGTTTTTTGAAAGCCTTTCATTTTGGAGTTTTACATTTTTTTGTACTTAGAGACAGTTGTCTCTACGAAAAGAAAGGAGTTTTGCGCGAAGAAACAATCAAAGAACAATGAGCAGTGATATCTGCACCAACTTTGTTAAAACTAATTCCATTTGAACAGAAATATCTTTTGATATCTCGAACGTTCAGCACCCCGTCTCTGAACGTCGCAGCTGCAAAAATTTTTGAATCTAATCAGATTTGTGATGCCTTCAACAGTTTGCGCCACATACATTTCCCATGTATTGCCGATGGCAAAATCGGCGCCCTCCTCGGTGTTAATGCATTCGCATTCACCTCCCTGTACATATTATACCTGGCAATCAAAATCAACCATTTGGTGTGAAAACTAAACTTGGTTGGACCCTCGCCGTTGAACATGAGAATTGTATCTCAGCCACCACTCAGCAGCCCGCAAGTCAGCAGAAGAAGACAATTATTTTCCATGTGTCAATAAACAGAACAGATGAAATCGGACCTGACGAACCTGTTCAACAGTTCTGGAGTATTGAAGCAGATTGCATTCAGAGGAAGTTTACACAAACCAAGAAGAACAGTTTCTTGATTTTTTGATGAACTCCATCAATCACAATGGTGAGAGATATGAAATCAAACTGCCCTGGAACTCAGAAATAAAGGTGGAAAACAACTTCTATTCTGCACTGAACCAAGTCAAAACTCTCAACACACGCCTTCAGCGTAAACCTTTGTTGCAAAAAAATTCAATAAGACTCTCCTGACAGACCTCGATAAAAACTATGTCAAACCGTTGGAAAAGCAAGATCCTCAACCGGACAGAATTTGGTACCTGCCACACCATCGTGTGGAAAATATCAATAATCCGGGAAAAGTCCGCCGAGTTGCAAGTGCAGCTTCAAAAATCCGAGGCCAATCGCTTAATTCAAACCTTCTTATAGGACCAGATCTTCTTAATAACCTTTTAGGTGACCTGATGAGATTTCGAGAACATCCCGTTGCGGTCCTTGCGGCGTCGAAGGCATGTTTTTGCAAATCACCATCCATCAGATTGATCAATCTGCTCTTCGTTTTCTCTGGTTAGCAGACAATGAAATAAAATAGTACCATTTACCAGACTCATTTTTGGAGCAAATTTCTCGCCTTCGTGCGCAATATACGTTCTTAAGCATTGTGCCAAAGAGAACAGTCAACAATTCCCAGAAGCCCTCAAAGCCGTCTGAAAGCACTTTTACATGAATGACTACATCCAATCACATGCAACAGAAGAAAATGCATGTAAGGCAGCTCTTGAAACAAAACATTGTCTGCAAACAGGTGGATTTCGACTCACAAAATTTGTTTTAAACAGCTCTCTAGTCCTAATCTAAATTCCTCTAGAAAAATAGACAACCAGACAGATATTGTGAGAGTTCTTGGTGTTAAATGGGATCTTGAGAAAGACTGCTTTCTTATGAAACCTCTCACTGATTTCCCAAAAGATTCTTTAGCGTACACTTAAAGTAAGATCTTTATTCTTGTCTCCTCGATCTTTGACCCAATAGAGATAATGTCGCCATCAACGATCCTTTTTCAAATAGTTCTTCAAGAACTGTGGAAAATTGGCAAAAAATGGGACGAACAAATTGCCCCTCAAGTAGTTAAACCACTTACAAAGAATTTGGACTTGTACTTCTCTTCACAAGAAGTAACATAGAACAGAACTTCCAATAAGAGTTGCCATTCACAATAAAGTAAAAATGAAGTCCATATATTTGTTGACGCCTCAGCTGTGGCAGTTTCAGCCGTTGTATACTTGAAAATAGTTCTTAACTTAGCTACTAATGTTGAAACTGGTTTCCTAATAGGCAAATGCAAAGTTGCCCTAATTAAACAAATCAGCATAACCAAATTATAGTTGGAAGCCGCACTCATCGGAGTGCGCCTTCTTTCAACCACCATGAAAGAGTCATCGTTTCACATTCCTCGCTCTACACTCTGGACAGATACTCAAGTTGTACTTGACTGATTATCCACAACAAAGAAACAAACTGTTTTTGTTGCCAATCGCCTCAAAGAAATCATTGCTTCAACTGATGCTTACCAATGGAATCACGTTACCACCAAAGAAAATCCAGCCAATCATGGGACCCGTGGTCTCAATCCAGACTAAATTTGAGCCAAATGGCTAACAGCTCCAGCATTTCTATCCATGAGACAGCGCAGCGTTCCTGCGAACTCTTCAAAGCATGTGTTAGCAACGCATGAAACTTCACGCAATTCGTCAGAGCAAATAATCGACTCGACACGGTTTTCAAATTGGAAGAAGTTGCTCCTGATTTTAGCAACAGTCTTCAATTTGGTCTTTCGAATCAAAAAGCAAAGTCCTAAAAATCAACAATATATAACGGAAGACGTCATTCTTGCAAGAAATCGGCTGATCAAAATGTCGCACCAGAATTTCTTCTTCTTAACATTCCAAACCCTGAAACGTGGTTCCATGATAGATTCAAAGTGCAAGATTCAAAGGACCCTTTTATATAGAAGATGCCAAAAAACAGATTGAAAAACACTACGGCCTCATCTTCACTTGCCTGGTTACTAGGTGTGTCCATCTAGATGCTTGTCCCGATCTCAACACTGACACTTTTTTAAACGCCTGTCTACGGTTTGTAAGCCGCAAATGCCAGCCAACAACAATGCTCAGCAACAATGGCAAGACATTTATTGGTGCATCTGAGGAACTAAAAAGATGTGTGAAACTTCTCGACAACGATAAAATCTACAAAGCAATGGAAGCAACGAACACTACCTGGAAAATCAATCCTCCCTACTGACCTCAGTTTGGCAGTATTTGGGAGCGCTTGATCCAGACCGCGAAACGCACTCTATTGATCTTTCTAGACTCCAGAAGATTGCCGCTTGATGTGTTCAGAAAAACTTTGGTTACGACCGAAGCTATATTAAACGCCAGACCACTAACGATTGTCACTGACCTTCCGGAAAATGAAATGCCTCTCACGCCAAACCATTTTCTGATCAACAGACCGTTCAATTCTCTCCCACCAGAAAAGTTCGACAGCCAAGATCCTGCCTACTTCAAGTCTTGGAAGAATGTGCAGAAAATGGTCAACCTTTTCTGGAAACGACTTGACAATGAGTATCTTCCAACGCACATTGTTAGAGAGGTCCAAATGGAGCGATAGTGACCAAACACCACTCAGAGCCAATGACATTGCTTGGATTCTGATAGATATGACTCCACGTGGAATTTGGCCCCTTGAACGTGTTCTCGAAGTCTACCCTGGACGAGATGGACAACACCGTGTGGTGAAGGTGAAAACGGCTTACGGCACGTACTTTTGCCCGGTCTCCGCCCTTGCACGCGTTTTGGCTGAATAGCCCTTTTTTTTTAACCTTTTTTCGGAGCGCTTCTCTAGACAACTTGGGTTACACACTCTTTGTCGATCTGGTCAAACATCTGTGATTTGTTAGTCGGCCTCTTCTTTCCCCTGGAGCATGTTCTGCAACAATCAAGTCAGAAGTAAAACTTGAAAAAAACATTGACTTTTGTCCTTATCGCAATTAAAAACGAGTTGGTTGATCCCGCAAATTAAAACTGAGAAAAAGAACTTTGCAAACTGTCTCGAATAATGTAATTGAATCTTTATCTACATTCGCTTACACAGATTGTAAACAAGACTAAAGTAGTTCCCGAGACACCATTCTAGGACCATAAATCTGTTTTTTTGAGGTAAAAGCTCCGAACACTTTCCTCCAATTTTTTGTATTAAAATTTGGCAGCGTCCTTCAAATCATATCCAAGATTTACAAAATGGAAAAACCATATAAAAGTTTCTTAGAAACTGTATGAAAGGTATAGAATATTGTCATTTGTGATAACCAACACGTATTATTATCTTACAATATCTAAGACCATAATATTTTCATAGTTAGAAACAATAACTGCAAAAATTTTTACAATTAGTTGAAACTGCATGAGAGCATCCGTACGGGTGTCCTTAAGTTATTGTCACCTTATTAGGAACCATGCCAAAGAACATACGAGTAGTATTGGGTACCACATCGAAGCAATTATAGTTTCTTTGATACTATACCATCAATGGCCCAATCATCAAAAACGTGCCGTTCTACACCAAATAGTAATCATAGCCGGCAGATTGCCGGAAAATAGTCGTGGTAGACGCTTGTGGTCTTCCATCAAAATTGAAACAACTAAAGAAATTAGATAGACAAATTGACCAGCAGTCCTTTAATAGACCACTAGTATTTTCGGATTACATTCGGACTGTCATTTTTGTGAGACACATACGCTCTATAAAGAAAGATCCCTCATGGATCTTTTTCAAAAATTAATATTAATAATCAAAAACTCAAAACTCTAAGACTCAAGAATTAGGATATATACGTTTGGCACTAAATAGATGCACAATATGGACCTTTGACTAGTAAATGTTCTTGAAATTTAAATTTCACTAAGTGAGTTGAGAAGTTATTTTGTTGAGTGAGGTAAGTAACGCAATTGTACTAAAAGCAGAAAAAATGGCGCAACACACACAAATGTTAACTGTAAAGCAGTGCAAATCACTAAAAGTGAAAAGATCAATTCCAAGAATCATCGATGGAGACGACGAATTAAAAAACATAGCAGGACAAGTCCTGAAATACAATCCAAGTAATTGAATGAAAGACAGAACTGATGAAACTGACCAGCAGATCAATTGAACAATCCCAGCCAACAAGACAAAATCCCAAAAGTTGAGAAACTAAAAGATTGAAACAAACTAACCAAAAAACGATCATCGCTAAAACCCTTGAAGCTTTTAACTTGAAGGCCATATATGACTCATTTCAAAATACTCATTTACTCACGCAAGAACCTTGAAAGAGATGAATCTGCCACTAAAAGTAGATAAACTGGACAAATATGACAAATGCATCAAGAAACTGAGAAATTTTAAAGAAAATTTCCACAAATAGGGCTATAAAAAGTCAAAACATTTTTTTGACCCTGGAGTTCTGTTTTGTAAACAGTATACAACATTTATAAAGTTTCGTTGGCCAGTAAAGATAGTTGAACTCAAGAGACTGACAAAAAAATCGAAGAATTTGAAAACAATCAAAAATTTTAAATTGCAAGCTTTATTTAAAAAACTCCCTACAATTGCTAAATTAAAAATTTGGAAACTATTTTATTGCCCCTAGAAACTTTGTAGTAACATACTAGCAAATCCCATAGGAGGTTCCCTGGCCACTGAATAAAAATTTCAAAAATTTAAAGAAAAAAATGCAACTTTATCAAAAAAATTGGTAGAAGATATTGAAATGTTATTGAAATACCATTCCATTTTCAGTAAACTGTTAGCAAACCCTAGATGAGTCTTCTTGCCCCCTGGGGCTGGAAAACTTGAATAATGACAATAAATGTGTTTAAATAAAATTCAAGTTTGATTTTAAAAAAATTGGTAAAATTCATGAAGTTAAAATGTTTAAAACCACTTCATTACCACTCGAAACTGTGCAATAACCTATTATTAAACCCCAGAGGAGCTTTTTTGACATCAAAGTCTGAAAAAACTCAAAACATGAAAATTGAAATACATTTTTTTGACTCAAAAAATGTTATTGAAATACCATTCCATTTTCAGTAAACTGTTAGCAAACCCTAGATGAGTCTTCTTGCCCCCTGGGGCTGGAAAACTTGAATAATGACAATAAATGTGTTTAAATAAAATTTGAAAAAAATTCAAGTTTGATTTTAAAAAAATTGGTAAAATTCATGAAGTTAAAATGTTTAAAACCACTTCATTACCACTCGAAACTGTGCAATAACCTATTATTAAACCCCAGAGGAGCTTTTTTGACATCAAAGTCTGAAAAAACTCAAAAAATGATAAAAATTTTCAAACAATTTGAAAAAATTAGTACCGTGTTTATCTTTGGAGTAGCAATAGATATAGCGCTTAAAGTGGCCGTAAAAAGCAATTACGTCTTGCTAAGGACTTGTATCAACTTTTATAAACCTCAATTTCAAACCGGTCTAACAAAAAATCCAAAAAATATGACAAAAAATGCTAAAAATTTCACTATTTTGGGCTCCAAAACTCCCAAAAATAACCTTTTAACCTTGAATTACGGCCTTCCCAGTAGCTTCACCACTCTGAGTACTTGAGGGACTACTAAACGCGGGCCTCTAATGAAACTTGATGCCCGCTGAGCTTTACCTGTTTATCCCGTTTTGAAAGCTCAAAGTAATGAAAACAGGTGTGAAAACATCTTACAAAAATTTATAAAAAAGACAGAGCACCAATACAATCCAATTCTTGGATTGTAAAAAACATAGCAAGACAAGAAATGGCGTACAAAGAGTTTTCATTGACTAAACAAAAGACTAGACCTGGAACGGACTAAGATCGAATTGGGAGAACTATTTGTTAAAAAATCCGATAAAAATGTGAAAAATCAGTGTCAAAAAGTCGCATGTGAAGAGAAAACCATTAGCGAAAAATGGAACTTTGGATCAAGCAAAAAACTAGGACTAGAACGAAATATGAATGGATTGGAAACATCATTTAGAAAAAAATTCGAATCCAGAACTCGAAATAAACATTAAAACTCAAAGTGAAATTGCCGCATGTGAACAAAAAATCACTATCGAGAAAGCGAGCATTTGTTCGAACAGCGTATTCTCACGCTACTTTAATATTAGAGCAAATAATTTCACGTCGCAAAACCACTCGCTTTTTTGCTCCACTTCCTGTTTCGGCGTGACCAAAATCACTACTCCAGTTTGGCTCCGAAAATCATGAAAATGTGTGAACAGATCTTAAAAAAGACAGCGTCCCAGTACAATCCAAATTCTTTGAAGTTTAAAAAATAGGAGCCTTATAATAGCCGGCTGAGAAGCTGAGGCGGCGTCTATTAATAGACAGGTAACAAGACTCGGTAACAAGTACATCGAAAATTCAATGTCGTTTAAAAAAAATACATAACAAAGTCAAAATAGAGTCAAATAAAAACTAAAATAAACAAACAGGTTTTTTCTTCACTAGGCAAAAATGAGACACGTCCTTGACAAGACTCGGGAACAAGTACATAAAGCAAGAACCAAAACGACAAAGTTAAAAGCATACGTTTATGTTTTCTCGAAAACAAGAAATTTCCATTAATGGACAGCATTAGATACCAAATGAAATCTTTACATAGGTTTCAGTTCTTTCAGAGTGCAATATGAATATTTTGCGACCTGTCTTTTTTCAGAATATTTCACAAAAAAAAGACAATTAAGACGAAAAAGAGATTTCATTTTATTTTGACACAAAACGGCATCGAAGCCGTTAAAACCATAATCTAGTCCGTAATAAATGAGACATATTCAATTGCACCATTTTTGAACACCAATAATAAGAAATATGATCTCTGGATTCTGAGACTACGTAAAAATTAATTAAAAAGAGAACAAATGGGGAAAAATAAGGAAATACATTTCTATTTTTAGAGAACAATTAATTTCAAAGAAAACATTAGCTTGAATATAAACTCTAAGCCACACACAAGCCTTTAAAGAAGTTGGTTCACCACTAAAGATAGAAAAACTCGAGAAATGAAGACAAACACATTTAAAAATGAAGATTGCGATATCTAACGAAAGTGTACAAATTTCACAATATTAAAAAGTTCAAATACAATATTTGTGTAAATAATCTATCTAGTAGCCCATCCGCAACACCTCAAAAGTTTCATTAGCCTTTATAAATTGATACTCAGAAAAGGGCAAAGCAAACTTTAAATGAATTACGCCCAAAAATTATTTAATGGAAGTTATGAATTTCTTAGAACTAATATTTTCGAAACAATATTGGTCTATTCAATGAGTCTAATAACCTATGTGCAACACCTTTAAAAAATTGAATTGGCCCTTATAGATGGATAAACTCAGAAAATGGCAATTGTTTTTGAACATAGTTAATTTGGCAAGAATTACTTATCGAAGGTTATAAAGGGATTTTTGAAAACCGGATATGTTGAAAACAACTCTTTGTCTACTCAATGAGTCCAACCATGTCAATTTCTACTCAATTGCTGCTGAAACATATTCACTGTCTCCAGAAGCTACCCAGTAACCCAATTGCAAGTCTTGAAATTTCACTGGCCCATAAAGATCGATAAACTCGGAATATGAAAACAACATTTAAAAGGTTTGAAAGAAATTCAAATTTTATCAAAACAATTGTGAAAAGGGTGTGATATTTAAACTTTAAAAACAATCCAGTTTTTAGAAAAGGAGCATTATTCTATTATTAAACCCCCAGAGGATGCTATCTGGCGCCTGCGGCAAAAAGGACAACAGTTTTCAAAAACTTTTAAAAACTTTTGTCAAAAAAGTTTTATGAAGAACAAGCTCCTAGAAAAAGAGCATTAGCCTACTGTTAAACCCTAGAGGATGATATCTGGCGCCTTCGGCAAAAAAGACAACAGTTTTCAAAAACTTTTTAAAAGTTTTGTGAAAAAAGTTTTATGAAAACAAGCGGTAAAATTCGCCATAGTAAAAAGTTAAAGACCATTTCATTGGCATTATAAACTATGCTATAAAAAGTAAATTACTATCAAAACCATGGGGGCTTGATAGTAACTTACTATCCAGTCACCTGAGCCTAGAAAAACTCAAAAGAAACACAAAAACTTGAAAAAATTATCGAAAATAAATGTCATTTTGCGTGTTTATGTGTAGTACCAAAACATATAGCCCACAGAAAGATCATTTAAGGTAATTATGTCCTGCAGAAGACTTTTATCAACTTCCACAAACATCAATTTGAGGTTGATCAAACAGTGATTCGAAAAATGACAAACGTTAAAAAAATGCAGCAGTTTGGGATCAAAAACTCCTAAAAATGACCTTTTAACCTTCAATCAAAATCTTCCGCTTTCCCAACAGCTTCAATACTCTAAGAATTTGAAGAGAAACTGAATACAACTGATATCCGCTATTCCGATTTGATGACCGGCCAGCAAGAAAAAAGAACAGTCAGAAAAAAGACAGAACACCAATACAATTCAAATTATTTGAATTGTAAAAAAAGACCCCACGATGTCCCCAATAATAGCCGCTATTGCTTCGCGGCTATTAATTAAAGCAAGATCAAACAAAAAAAATTGCCTAGACTTGAATGGAATTATATATTGTTTCTCATATGACATCTAAAAAGGAAGGTGCAACGCCTTTTTACCTCAATTTATCAAACTATTTGCCTAACTATTCTGATCTTGACGACCGTATCTTAGCTTGTGAAACTCATTTGCAGGGACAATAAAATAAATGTTTTGAAAATATAATTGAGATTGTAACAAGTAACAACGGCCACTACATAAGTAGACACAAAATGATAAATGATTACTTACAAGATAGCACCATGCATTGTTCATCCGCTTATTGAAAATCACTTTAATCTAAATTTATTCAACATCCTAACTCTGGGCCTGCCCTCAAAAGAAAGCCAACCTTTAACAATTTGTAAATCTCTCATTTCAGAATTGCATTCTAAGATTTTAACATTCACACTAAAAAAAATAAGAGAAGCCTTGAAAATGAAAAAAAAGAAACCTCTTTTAAAAGCTCTTATGATTTGATAGTTCTGTGGCATAAAATTGTTTGTACATTGTTTGTGCATTGTTTGTTAGAAAGAATTAAGAGCCGTAAGAAATTCACATGATAAATTGGTTTTCATTATACTTTACATTTGGGAGCAGCCCAGAGTGAAATATTGAGTTTGTTCACTGATACAACGTGTTACCCTCACACCCTGTCACTATAGCATCCATCCATATTCGCATACAGGAGGCGGTGGGAGCCACCAGGGAAAAAGGTTTCAGCTTAGTCTTCACTATAAATGTAAAATTGGGATTAGGGCTTTTATGTTGTTGTAAGTGGTCAAAGTACACCTCCTGCACGGCTGAAAAAGGGACTCCGCCTTTCAATTTGGATTCTTTCGAGTCTCCAAAGTAAACCAAAGTTTTCTTCACTCGGTCGAAAACGAACCACCGTTTTTTCCATGAAGAGACGCCGAGAGAGTTGCTTCGTTTGAGAAGGTAGCCCCTGCATGAGATCTGGTCGACGTTGATGTCGCGACAGCCCTCCATGTAGTGACCCAGACTTTCAAGGTGTGTTTTGAGGTCAAAGTTTTCTTCGCTGTTTGGTAAGTAGCATGTGAGAGGTCGAGCCTTAAACGTAATCTCAAACATAATTCTCAATGATAGTTTTAACTATAAAGTAATTTCCAGTATATTTTGGGTATTTTCGTACGTTGGCTACTTGTCATTGGAGTCATGTTATTGTCCTCTAGACAGTAAAATATCCAATGTTGAAATACTAGACGTTCCAAAATATTCAAATTATGCGCAATATTTCATCTTAGTTAAAATTTTCAGAAGGAATACCTAGCATATTTATACATAGGGGGTACTAATAGGGTATTATGGCATTGGGCATTTTGGCTCATCGGGTATTCTGGTATTGAGTAAAATTTTGGGATCTTTTCTGCTAGCGCCCCCCCGCTTAGTTAGGCACCCCCCATTTATAAATGTGTAAACATATTGTTAAAGCTAAGTAATCTTAGACGTGAACATATATGAGCAATATGCATTTACTAAAAGCTAGCACAGCTATGATTTGAAAGTATTACGTATTCAACCAAAAGTTGTTGCATATAACGTAAGCATCAATAAAATTTCTGTATTAGATCATTTTTGGTGTTATCGGCTACAATAGGGCTTGATTTTTTAAACCTTTTTAAGGAAACTAATCTAAAAGTGCCTTCAATCTACCTAGACACCCTTGTTTCAATGAAATGCAAATATCGCTCTTACAATTCGCGAAAACTTAGGTTTTGGGGGGTGCAAATTTTAACGGCTATATAAGGCTGGGGGGGGGGGGGGGGGGGGGGGGCGCTAGCAGAAAAGATCCAAATTTTGGAATTGAGTGTTACACAACCCTTTTAGATATATCGAGCCACCAACAAGATTGTATTGAGGCTAAGTGGTTGCGTGACGTCATCAGTAGCGAAAGTAAAAAAATCCGATCCATGGACAGCATTATTGGGCTGTTACAGAGTCAACGGAGAGTTTTGTTTGTCGAGATTTATCAACGGGTAAAAAGACCAAAATTCACGTATATGTAGATGAAACTTCATACTCTTGCGGAACAAGTTTTCCACCTAAATTGGTACTGCTGAATGGAATTAGTGTGAAACGTCGGGGCTAGGAAAAACCACCACGGAAAATAAACCCAGTGTGATTATAATAGGAAATAAAACACAATGTTAACAATTAACTTCGGCGGTAACAATTAGTTTGTTTGAGTTTCATTTTAAGTCCCACGGCCGCAATGGCCCGTGAGACCAAATGCGCAAAATGCGTAGTTCTTTGACAGTCAGGCGGGGGTTTATTTGAGCGAGGTTTTGTTCCTATCTATTACTGGTTGTTTTTTTCCGAAGACAAATAACCTGCGCAATTCAACACAGGCGATCAATCTTGGCGAGATTACTTATCTTCTGCGCTTGTAATAAAACCAGTTCTGAGTCCTCTATTTTCAGTTTTTGCGGAAACTGTGATCGATAAAGTCATATTTGAATATTCAGATCTGAATGGATTTTGGTAAGCATCTTGGTGCTCGTGTGGATTTACTGGCAAGATGGCTTCCAAGATCCATGCAAATTATCCATTTTTGGAGATCTGTCCCAGTTAATTTACTGAGACAGAGTTCATTCAGACACATATTCAAGGTTCCCTTTTTTGAAACACAATTTATTCAAACTTATTCAGTTGCAATGTTACACCTATCACTATGATATTCTCACCTGATTTTTGGGTGTGACTGGATTCCCGTTGGAGCTCCCGTGTCCGTTCTCTCTCGAGTGGGGAGCGGGAGAGGGTGTCTTAGGATGGCGTAACATAGGAACCGTACTAGTTCCCGATTGTGCCATTTGGTCTTCACTCAGCGGGGGTAACCTCTGCATTGGGAAACTTCCATTCCTCGTGTGAACAAACTGTTGAGATTGTTGCTGGGAGTGATGATTTGGTGTGTGATGTAATTGCTGATGTTGGGCGTTTTGGGCTTGGGTGAACTGGCCTCTATGGCTTGGGGTTCCTGTTATTTGTGTTTGTTGTTGTTGGTTATTTTGGTCAATGGTATTGTTGTTTATTTTATTTGGCATTAGTTTTGGGGTTTGAGGTTGTTGTTGTTGTTGTCTGAAGTGTACTTTTGGCCTTTGTGAGATGTCTCCCTGGGACATGTTTGCTCTCTCGAAATGAATTGGACTGTCGATAGGAAGTGTGTCCGGAATAACACACGTGTTCACAGTTGCACACTGTCTCTGGTCAGATGACAGGTGGTGTGTGGGTGTCATTGTACGGTGATGTCGATTAGGAGTCGAAGCCACCTAGGTATGTAAAGTTGATTGATAGTCTATTTGGAAATGCGTTCTCTGAACAATTGTCAGAGACTAAATTGAAAAGTCAGACGCAAAGGATCCTCATATCATTTTTGGGTGCACTAAACTAATTTTAAACTTTTCGCAAAAAAGAATTAGGTATACATACAGGCTGACGAAAGCGGCAACAATCTAGTAAAACGGGGGCGGGGTTTGCAGAGGAAACATTCAAAAATTGTCCTACCTGTTGCTTCGTAGCCGTGGAGCCCATAGTGGACATATGGTGCTGGTGGACATGTGGTCTGGTCTGATGTCGTGAAGGTGTGGTGATCGCAGTTGTGTTATGAACAGTTGTTCCATTTGAAGCAGCTGACTGTGCAACATTGGATGGTACAGCTGATGATATTGATGATGCAATCTGAGGAGGAGAATGGGGATTGCGGAATGAGGGCAGCTGGCTCAGCACCTAGAGCACAGTGAGTTTATTTAAAGAGACAAGGAATTAACATAAACCGACTAATGACGGACGAATTAACCCGAAAGGTGACAGGCGGCGCTCTATTCAATTGTAGCAGAGGGGATAGTTGCCTGGTTAAATGCAATTGGTGTCATTATCTGCAGTTGTTTTCTGTACTTAACATGTCTTAATGTGTGATAACTGGCGCTTATTTTAGATCACTACTAGGATTTAGAGTGAAACTTGATACCCATTTTGGCGCACTTTTGATTTAAATTTTAGTGCTAAACAGCCGCCAATTGACATCAGTTGTTTATAATTATGAACGTGCGAGCAATTTAGAAGACCAAAAAAATATATAAAGTGTAAAAATCTCAGGTAGGTAGGGCAGCTAGGTGGTGTGTGGGACTATAATTTCATGAGGCTGTAATGGGAAAGACCCGCTAAGCTACTGTTAACGTCAATTTTGAACAAATTTGCTTCAGCTAAAAAACCGGTAGAATATTCAAGACACCGAGATTCGTCCAAATTAATCTTTAAATCAGAAATATCAAAGAATAAGCTGGCGCTAAATATCGAAAACATCAAAGAGAAAAAAATTAATTACGAAATAGAAATTGTTTTGAAAAAAAGCAGACGGTCTTTTTAGCTTGAGGCTGTTAATTGGTGGTGGCGAGGTAGGTAGGTAGTTAGGAAGGACGGGGGGTCAAGTCGATGGGGAGGGGGTAGAAATTTAGGGGGGAGGGCATATAGATGTGGATAGGTAGGTGGAGGGTTGTTCTGTAATTTGGTTATTGAGGAGGGACTGTCATGGGAAGAAAAGATTTCAAAATGACTCTTCGACATTGAAAATTACCAGCAGTTTCTAATCAGTATGTGGTAAAAACTAAGCTACTTCTTAAGTCTGTAATTCTGAAACAGAAGTCAATGTTCCGAACCACAAGCCAGAAAAATCACCTCATGACTAAACTTGCTTCAGCGAAATAACCTAGCCGGTAGAATAACGGAAACGACTCGAAGAGTAGTGCAATATAATGTATAAAACCGAAAGATCAAAACGAAAGAGCTGGTGTTCTACCTATATCGGAGACATGAAAGAGAAAAAATTTAATGCCTAATAGAATTATAGTGTTTTGAAAAAAGCAGACGCAGTTTTTAGGTACGAGGGGTGGCAAATTGCAAAAACGTGTAGAATACCAATATTCCTCGTCAAGTGGTAAAATTTTTTAGAATACCAAGTCTCTTCTTCGAGTCGTAATAACCTGTAAAATACCAATACTCCTCTTTGAGTCGTAAGAACCTGTAGAATACGAATACTTCAAGTTGTACAAACCTGTATAATACCAATACTCCTTTTCAAGTAGTAAAAACTAGTGCTCCTTGAACCTTCAAATCACACACGCCAACATTATGCGCTCAAAACGAATCGCATTTGCATTGTTGTAAAGTTAAAGCTGATTTGTTTAGTTGGGGTTTTTCTTGTGTTTTTTTACTTTACTACCAAAAGTTTTTAAAAGATAATGAGTTTTGTCTGTAATATGTCTCTAGTTAATCTGTATTGTGTTTCTCTTGCTTTGATATATAAAGCTTTTCATTGGCCAAATTACCTACTACGCAGCTATTTGGAACAATGACATTCTTTAACAGCCACAGAGCACTTTTGGTAAATGTTGAAAGATCTCAATGGCGTCCTCACTCTGGAGGTACAATTGAACATCTTTAACTACTTCAGCCAACAGTTGAGGGTTTCAATGACTTAGAATTCACATGTTCTCAAAAACATCAAGGTAATTTTTATCTTTTCAATTCACATTTTTTTCTTTTAAATTGTTACCTTTTCATGACAAGTCCGGTTCATTTTTTATAAAGCAAAATTCTAAGTAAACAACATAACTAGTCTCTACTGTTTTTACTGCACTTCAACTGATGCTTTTAGGACGAGTGAGTTTCATAAAAAAAATTGTGACTTTGATATTGGTCAATGTTTGTGCTTCGTCTTGTTGTCTGCTTACATTGCCCGTAAAAAACGGCGCTACTGGTGTTCAAATGAGTCCCATCTGGATATGTAAATCTTTTCAGTTAGTGATTTCAAAATATTAATGGCTTCATTATTATTTGAATCTTTTAATGGCTTCAAAACTTTTTTTTTCATAAATTTTGTGAGTCTTGCCTGCACTTGTTGCAATTTTGTAGTCTTACGACGTAGTGTTTCTCAAGACAGGTAATGTTGGCTTCTCAAACGGTTACATGGAAATCCATCTTGTAACTTTTGATTGAGAGCTGATGCTTATTATGACTTTGAAGTTATTTGAACTCAAAAAATTCAATAGATTTTTGAACTTTTCCCCATTTTGTTTTTCTTTTTGTGGATTTCTTACCTAGTCTTGCTAATGACAAGTCGCATCTGTATTGTTGTAAAGTTGAAGCTGACTTGTTTAGTTGAGGTTTTTCTGGTACCTTTTGTTGACTCTGCTACCGACGTTTTTAAATAAAGATTGAGTTTTGTCCGTAATCAATGCTTTTGTTAATCTGATTTGTGTTTCTCTTGCGTTGTAGTCTCATTACTGGCAGTTCTAGCTTGGCATTATTTAATTCATGTAGAGGTCTGAGTTTTCGTTTGTCTCGTACACCAATTGTTTTCGAACAGCATGTTAATATTTGAATGTTTCCGATTTTCCCCATTCGGTAGACAATTAACTCAAAATTGGCTGAACGTGGTCGGAACATTATGTGCGAACGCAGATTCATGTCTATGTAGGAGTAATATAAAAAGTAATCAAAACAATTTACAATTTCTGCAAAGGATCGTAGGTGTTTAAATTGTATTTAGGGCAAATTATTTATTACTGCATTACTACGAATTTGGGAGCCTTCTAATTTCGCCTAAAAAAGAGGGTTTATTGCTGTGGTATAATGTGTTTAATAAATCGCGTACCATCCAAGGCCAGGTTTATTTCCGATTAATTTGGAGCTGGTGTATTTTTCTGAAGGCTCATTCAATTGGGTAAAAAATTGGGTCTAGGAAATCGTCAAACGTTTTATGGCTCAATTAATGCATGTTTGAGCGCTAAAAATGTTTTTTTTTTTTGGATATTTTATTAATACATGAGCTCAAAGTTGCGAACAAATGCTAAAATAACCCCGATAAACATACAACTATCGCAGCATTAAGAAAACTTCTCAGACTTTTATTGACAAATTCATCCTAAAATTCTAGGGTCGAGTACGGATGGTATATTGTAAGAAACTTGCATATCCCAACAAAATCTCCTGTCATAGACTTCCAAGCTCTTATAAGTGAACCATTCAACTTGCAAGTTGTTACAAGTTAACCGAACAGGGCTCACCGCGGGTTCACTAGCAAGCCGGGCCGAGGACTCACCCTTAATCATTAAAAATGAGAAGTAGTTGAAGGGCGAAATGCAAAGAAAAAAAGGAAAAAAGCAAGAATGAAAAACTGTAAACTTCCACTCTAATTACACTTTTGAATTCACCCTCATTATCCTTTGCCGCCAAGAGGAAAAAGAGAAGGAAAAACAGATCAACGTTGGATAAAGTGTAAAAAAATAAGAATTGCCTCTCTTAATGCATTGGTCCGAGACTGGATACCTGGGAGGTAGATTGTTTGATGTTGAGTTGAGGAATGACAATTGGGTCAACCGTAGCTGCAGCCTTGTTAATCAAGTCCAGGTGGGCAGGGGTGGATGCTGCGTAGGAGAACTCCTCCATTGGTAAGACAGGGCTTACCTGCTGCAGTTTGGTCAAGTGATGAAGTTGTGGAGATTTGGTGTGAGAAGGATAGTTGCTCACACGCGAAATAGACGAAGTTGTTATCTCCGTGAAACCTTTCAACAAATATTTGGTTTTAGTCTGACAAACGGGAAGCCGTTTTCGCTCATATTCTCAACATAAGTCTTGACCTCAGAATTCTAATTTAAGGCGACACTTAAGTGTGCCTTTATGTATTCGTCTCGGAATTTCCATCATGTTTCTCTTAACATCAACTGAATTAGGAACCCAAAAAAACTGAAAAAAAAACTCGATTTCTGCTGCTCTTTTTTAATATTCCATATAAAATAAAACAGAAGCGTGGACAAAGAAATTAAGTAAGCGAAAAACTCTTGCTGTGAATAAGAACTTCAAATATTACTATTTTGTTATATACTTGAAAATTTTTCCTATGATCCACTTAATTTTGTGGACCTCTTCATCCAGCCAAATTAGACGCAATTTTGGTAGAAAAATAAATTCTCTTAAACCACATTAGCAAAACTAAGACAACAACCGCGCCTCTAACAAATCTTAGCCTACAGATTGCTGGATAAAAACTTCAAGCAATTAGACATGCACTATTAAAAATCTCCGACAACTACGAAAAACAGAACACATAAAAGAAAAATCATCTGCAGGGCGAACTTTAAAAGGTTAGCTTGTTTCTCGAGACAACAGAAAGATAGGCTAGACAAAAAATTGTTTAGATGAAACTCGATAAAAAAAATACAGCAGGAATAAAGTAGTTGCTACGAACTGTTAAAACACAGAAAATTAGGTACAAAATTATTATTCTGATGGAGATACAATGACATAAACGGATTTTATTATAGATTTTTGCAAATGGCACGAAGGATAACTAACTTCTCACGTTTTCGTTTCGAACAAAAGAAAAGACAACAAACATGGCCAGCAGATTGCCAGAATAGCTGCGAAAGAATAGACTTGCGTGCCGTATGATAGAGATAGAAACAGATACAGATATAAGTTGAAAAAGTTATCGACGCCGCTCAAAAAGCTATGTACAAAAATTAAACGATAAATTAATAAAACTTGTTAAAATTCATTGCACAGAAGTCTTTCCACTAGGGACCCTTATTACACACATGAGTTCCTTTGACCCTAAACTAATTCAAAGTAAACTTAAATTTTAAAGTAAAAAAGTCATTTTATTGAGTGAGGTAAGTCACTTATGATCAAAATCTAATCACGCAAAAAGATTTTGCTAGAGAGAGAGAGAGAGAGAGAGAGAGAGAGAGAGAGAGAGATAAAGAAATGACGTCACGCGCAAAAAAGCAGCTAGTGAGAGGAAGAAGTCATTCAGAAAATTTGACTTTTCAGCTTTGAGGAGTGAACAAATGTAAAACGAAAAAAGAGCGTCAGACGACGAAACAAAAACAAAACCGGTAGAATACCGGAAACGACTCAAATCGTCGTGCATTAAAATCTCTAACCTAACCTTACCGAAATCATAATATCAAAATAGACAAGAGAAAAAAAACAAAAATAGCCCAAAAAACCACATTAAAGTGTTTTAAAAATTCCGACAAATTGTTAGGCGCGGAGGGCTAGTTGGGGTGGGTAGATAGTTGGTGGGTAGTGCTGGGGTAGTTGGGGTGGGGGTAGGTGGGGGTAGTTAGGTGAAGGGAGTGGGTAGTTTGGGGGTAGGGGTAGGTGGAGGGGGGGTAGTGGGTGGGTGGGTGGGTAGATAGG